>NW_026057584.1:87180670-87215816 GCF_023721935.1 Panthera uncia
CTGACCCTCCCTGGCTGCATCAAAAGGCAAATCAAGGTCACAGTGAGGGTCGGATCTCTTTCCTGGATCTCTTGGGAAGATTCTTCATGTAGTGTCAAGAACATTTTCTATACAAGATCTATGAAGGTTTATTGACTGCTGGCAGAGGTTGGGTGAAGTAATATCAATATGTTTTAAGTAAGGTAGCATTTGAAAGGATAGTGCTGTCTCAGAGTTCCACACTGTAAAAAAGATTGGTACTTTTCAGGTCTACTGAAGAAAAGTCCATGCTTTTCTACCCTACATATCTTTTTGAGCACTTCTTTCATCCTCATGAGCAAAGATTCTTATTTAGATTTTAAAAATATGATTTTGTCTGCCAAAATATGGAGGAAGTGCTACAAATTCTTGGAACAAGAAGACTTACGCTAAAACTGAAATAATGTCACCAACATAATTTTGTTTTTGGTAGTCTATGACTACTGTGTCTTTCAATACATTTTTGAGAATAACAAAAGGCTTAGACATGGATACCTGCATTTTTATTTTTCTCTTTGATTTATAAAGCAAGAAAGCTTAAGCTACTTCCACATGTTTTGTTTTGTTTTTCAATATTCTCTGCTTCTACTTGAGTGCACACTCATAACCCATCATGCTACCTTTATATTTCTTGTACCCTGCAAAACTCTGGTTCCTCTGTAGATGTAGTTTTACTTTTTTTTTTTTCTTTTTCTTTTGTTTTATTTTCAAGACTTCAGTCCAAAACAGATTTTTAAAGTCTTGTAATTAAATACTCTCCACTGATAATCAGAGCAGACCAGGTTTCAGGGAGTTAGCAGAGACAAAGGCTAAGTTTAATGCCAGGAAATTTAAAAGATATGCCTGATCTTGAGTTCCCACCAGCTTGGGTCATGTTCTTTCATTCAAGAACATCCTTAGGTAGTCACCTTGTCCTCTAATCCTTTCCTCCTTTGTGATGATGACTAGTCTCCCTCATTTGGAGTATCTTGAAGCTTTAAAATCTCCTTGACTTCCCTTCCAGCAAAACACATTTGGCATGCTTTTGTTACTGCAGCATCTGGCTCTGTGATTGGCTACCTATTGATTAACTAATTAAATCTGGGGCAATACATGTTTAATGGTATATTTCCCAGAATGTTGGATTTCATGGAATAATTAAATTAAAACATAAAACTGTGGCACAGATATAGGATTGTCTACTTTTAATTGTATCCAACTGTAATATAAAAAATAAAATCAACCCTAAATTATGCTATTTCCCGAGTACCATAACATGAAGGATAAACACATGGAAGAAGAAATTACCTAACATCACAACAACTAATAGTATTTAGTATTTTAAGTTAAATAAAAATTTATTTGGGGAAAATAATCTTAGCTATTTCCTAATTTACTCTGGTTAAAATATTACCACCACCTAGCTATTCATATTTCAGTGGTTGCTCTTCATGGCCTTTACACCAATAATGTCTTTTGGCAAAGGAAGTGTGAGGATGCTATGTGAAAACAGGGGAACAATGAATACCCTGAAGGCCAGCCCTGATAGTTAGAAATAACAGAGACCTTCTTGAACTTTCTTACTTAGGAACATCTAGGGCCAAAAAAGAATAGATGAATATGCCTAGGGAATCTAGGAGCCCAATATGAGGTGGAAGACTCCAACAAATTTTAACTAGGTACCTTACCCCTCTTCATTGTACCCCAAGGCTGTGACTATCCCATGTTGAAAAATTCCAGGGATTTTTTCTAACATTATATTTATGATGAGTAGCCTGTGTTTTATACAAACTCAAAAAACAGTAAACTCTAAAATAGTGTTTCTCAAACTTTAGCATGCATCACAATCAACTAGGGGTCTTGTTAAAACACCAGTACTGGACCCCACGCAGACTTACTAATTTACTGGGTTTGGGGTACAGCCAGAGAATTTGCATTTTCAACAAATTCCAGGAGAAACTGATGCTGTGGATCAGGAGTCCACACTTTGAGAATACTTAATTTAATTGAATATTTTATTCTTGTGCAAACACAAAATCATATATATCCTTAGACACAAATTTGTACAACTATAGTAGTAGTTTTAGTGGAGAGATGGGAACAAATTAAGCTAAACCAGTATCTTAGTTCAGGCTGCTATAGCAAGTTACTGCCGACTAGGTAGCTTAAACCACAGAAATGTACTTCTCACAGTCCTAGAAGCTGAGAAGTCCAAGATCAGGGCACTGACAGATTCAGTGTCTGGTGAGGATCTGCTTCCTGGTTTGTAGAAAGCCATCTTCTCATTGTATTCTCACATCTCCCTGTTGTCTCTTCTTAAAAAGGCACTAATTCCATTCATCAGGGTTCCACCCTCATGACCTACTTACTCCCAAAGGCCCCACTTCCTAATACCATTACATTAGGGATTAGGGCCTCAACATATGAATTTGGAGGAGACACGAATATTCAGTCCATACCAACAGAGAATGAAATTAATGTCTTAAGAAGATATGTCCTAATAATATGCAATAGTTCTTCCAAATAATGTTTTTATTTCCAGATTATTTCTGATGCAGTTACCAACACAGTTTTTTAAATTTATTTTCTAACTTGGTTAGACTTCTCTTTTACTTAGACTAATTGTTCCACGCCTGTTTACAGTCCCCAATGGAGAAATAGTTAATGGATTAACAAAACAACTGACTTGGGTGAATTTAACATGCATAAAAAAAATCAATTAAGTTCATGTAAAGATGTAAGAACATCACAGTTTTCCAATCAGGCCCTGGAACTCTGGGGAAGTTAGGCACTTGCCTTGTACTATGTCTGTCCAACTAGTTTGTCAGCTAATTAAGTAGTAATAATAAAAACACTTAAGGTTTTTAAGGGTTAATGATCAGCTGGGAGGAGTCACTCCTTACTTGCTCCAAAAGCCATTTAACTCTCCCAGTCAGTCAGTAACTCTTAGAAAATCTGGTTATAACTGGTAAATGAAAATAATCAGAAAGGAAAGGGCATATATCAGTTTTTGAGCAGATAATGTTTTGTTATTTTTAAGGATAATAAAATAAGACTAGAAGTCAGTCCAGTGCTTAATACATGACTTAGTATTTCATTCTGTTTATAATTAAGCAAGAGTGACCTGCAGGTTAGTCTTCTCTTAGCTATTAACAACCAGCTGGAGAAGCTAAGGGCTATTTTTGCAATTATAATCTGTGAAGACTGAAAAACATTAAGATAAAGTGTCTACCTTATTAACAGGCAACTCATTTCCACACTTGAATACATATCAATAGGGGTCCCAGGTTCAATCTCCCTCACTGACCTCTTCCAACTCTTTAAGGACAGACAATAGTGAGGTGGCCCCTCACTGCACTTTCTGCTGGGCTTTACACTCTATTTTCAAGAGGCTGGGAGACAGGAGGATGGTTCTTGAGATAATGGCATGATACTAAAAACTTTCAAACCCACTTTGAAAGAAAACATGTTCATAGAAAGACAAATGCATTTCTGGCAATAAGAAAAGAACACTTCTCTATATGTATAGCTGTGACAGTTATGATGCTGAGTTTATAGCCAGAAGTCTAAATATTAGTGAAACGCTGTGACCTTGGATGAAAATTAGTTCACGGTTATTAAATACTCATGGGAGCATGCCATTTGTCAGATGTGAGAAACATTCTCAAATCTCAGCTTTGAAGTAATATTTTGTCCAATTCTCTCTGATCTGACCATTGAAGAAGTGAGAATAGTGATGCTTATGCATAACTACTTGACAGATTTTGAGAAGTAAGGATTTGAAATCAGCACAGGAGAATCTATTGTTTTGGTGAAATTGAATAAGAGATACATAACAATACATAGAAGCAAAACACAAGAGGAACACATGTTGACATACACGCAGCTATTGTAGAGGGGGGTAAAAGAAAAGTTAACTAGATTTTCTGGGAAGTAAAACTAAACTTTAAAATTGAGGGTGGGGAAAGCTAGAACCATTCAGAAATCAACTCAGCTTGATATTTAAGGCCTGAGATGCCTTTTTTCCCTCCTGACTTCCATTCTATACTTTGATAATTGTGCTCTTTATCTGCAAGTGGTCTTCGGTAAATGGAGAGGAATTGGATTTGCATCCAGCATTTTGCCAGTAAGACATTCGGTGACTTGAACTCATCACTTAACCTTTCTACACATTAGCTTCTCTGTCTCTTCATTAAAGGAATAGGATTAGAGCATTCCTGAGGCTCGATCTTGCTCTAACCATCTCTGCCTTAACCACCCCTAAGATAGATAGTGAGAATTGAGAGCTTGAAAGACAGCACAGCAAGTGCAAAAGGTGACTCCAAGTGAAAGGTCATTGGTAAAAGTACCAGCTGCAGAGTTATGAAAAAAATGCCTACTTTAACTCCCCAGGTTTGTTAGCATTATCCTATCAGGAATGAGTGTGGAAGGTGACCATGATCTTCATGGCTCAGTACCATATTTAACTTCAGTCCAGTGTCTCATTGTCCAAACCATACAAAGTCACCTAGCGCTGTATTCCACCTGGGTCCTAACCTCCAGTGTTCATCAGCCAAATTCTACAGCAGCCCTGAATCTCTTCTCTGAGCCAAACCAGTACCTTGTATGTACCATTTATTTAAGGCACTTCTCTCTCTGCTTTGTAAGGACTACAGAATCTCAGAAGTAAATTCTCTGTTGACTTTATTCTGTTGTTATCTCTTGGAGAAAATACATGCTAATTTTTACAGAGGGCTTTGAAAGATAATGTCTTAACTTCAATAACCAGCAGTGGCATTGATTTTGGGAATTTCAATTAGCATTGTAGAGTAGTGAAGAGATGATTTGCACAGTGGAGCAGGCAGATACCCCCTGTGCTATCCCTTAACTCATAAAGTTTAAATGACCAAGGGCTCCATGCCAGACCTAGTTCCTATCATAAGAGATTTGAATTACCTAACAAAAACAAAGTGGTTTAAATATGGGATCTGGAATAAGGCTCTAGAGTTTGAATCCCATCTTCACCTATGAATAGCTGTGTGATCTTGGATTACAGATGGTTGTAATCTCTCATATAAAAAAATCAGTTTTTCTTCATCTGTTCGATGAGGATAATAACAGTTTCTAGCTCTTAGAATTTGGTGGAAGAGTTAATTATATAATACGTATTATATATTTATTGTATTTGTGGGTTTATAGTTATATAAATATATATTATACTTAGGATAGTGGTGGTAAGTACTGTAACCCTGGTAATTGTTAGTACAACTAATTCAGTCACATATAATAGAAATCTTGATAAATTTTCAGTTGAAATAAAATATTATGGACAAAGCATTCTTCTGAAGTATATGGCTCCAATTTGATTGTTTTTCTGGGTGGATAAATCATGGAACATGGTGATGATTAACCATGGACAGTTTCCAGTGGAAGGAAAATGGTGGCCTTCTTTAAGTAAGGAACTATAAAATTTTACCTCTCCTTTCTGAACTGGAAAATCATGCAATTAATATGCCCTGATCGAAATTAATGAAATAAGGAAGATAAATTTTCTTTAAAGATTACACTGAACACACTACCTTTTAAATGGAAAACAAAGTGAAATTCTAAGTTGCCTGTGTCTGTTGGATGAGGGATAAAGAAATACAATATTGGAAAATAAGGGGAAAAAAGCATAAGCATAAAAAAGATTGGCTTGGAAATTCTCCTCCATTTAGATTCAAGTATAAACACTGAGAAACTATTTTTAAAACAAAACAACAACAAAATATATACATGACAAGCTATTGAAAGCTAAAATACATGCAAATAATATTTAATGATTTTCAATATGTAGAAACTTTTGAAACATGTCACTGACACAATACACACACTCTTTTTTCAAGGCTCCTTAAACCCTGAAAATACTTACTTTGACATTTGTTGGATTATTTACAATGGGGATTATGAATACACTGGGGTAAGCGTCTCAGGGAGATCAAAAAGTTATATTGTCCCCAGATCCTTCTTTCCTACTGTTCTCTGGCTGGTAGCTTATTGTCTTCTTTTGATTTTGTAAATAGAATAACCAGCCATGCAAATGATTTTTGAAAATGTGCCAATTTGGACCTCACAGAAGTTTAACAAATTAGCTTCTTTTGATTCCATGGAAATTGCCATGGAAGACAAAAATGGGGCATATTTTCACCCAGGGAGTGGAATTCCTGTTTAATCTTCTTGCCCCTGTGGATTGAACTTGAAGTAGGCAAAATCTGGTGAACCATGTTTTCTCAATTCTCTGGTTCCCATAGGCCATGGGTTTAATGTCAAGCTTGCCTGTCCATTCACTGAACTCAAACTCTTATCCAAATAGAGCACTCTCAGAATCTTGCAGTTCAACCATTTATTTTATATTTAGTAACCTGGGGGAAAGAATGAGTGATAGAATAAAGCTATAAAATTAAGGGCAGGATAGAAAGTACAGCAACCCCTGAGGGAAAGAAAATGAACAGTCTATTCATCAAATCTGACAATATGTATACGTCTTAAGAGAAGATAAAAATGTGAAATCACTTGAGGAGATTTAAGGAACATAGACCATTTTAGCTGAACCTCCCCAATAAGTTCAGCAATTAAATGCAATTGCTTTCTCCTGCTTGCTTTACAAGTGGCTGCAGACAAAATCCACAGGTTTTTTGAATGAAAGTGCTTATGTAAGCTCGGTCTTAAAATAAAAATGGTGACTCATGTAACTTTGCCTAATACTATAGCTCATTAAACAGCTCATCTAGCTTTCCTTCAAAGTCTAGTCAGGTTTTAGAGGTTGAAGGCATGAGTCCTTTAGATCCTTGTGGTCAGTTCTTTCCCTGGGCCAAATGTTGGTGGGTTTCTCTTTGCTATTTGTGTGTGTGTGCTATTATTATTATTTTTTTCTATCTAGGCTTTTTGCCTTAAAGCTTTATTATTTCTGTAGATTGACTCTAGTGGAAATTTTGTCCATCATTTTCCCTTAGGTAAAGTCCAACTCATAACAATAACAGTTCTGTTGTTTTGAGTAAAGAAGTAAATAATTAATCAAACTGTTTTCAAGGGGTTTATTTTCTTCTCTATACTCCTTCTGTGGTTCAAACAATTGGGGCAGGTTGGAAAGGAGGATCAAACACAGCATATGTACAAAGCAAAAGGCTTCCTGTTGTCATGGTAGTTGTTATGTGGTTTAAAAAGTAGTCAGAAAGAGAGATAATGACTTTCCTACTATTGGAGGAAAAAAAAAAAAAAGGCAAGAGAAAGATGGAAAAGACATTCACACAAAGCCTGAAGGATTATTCTGTGCCATGATTGAAACCCCTTGTAAGCATCGAAGCAGGTCTTTGTAAAGGCAGTTTTCTCTGTCCTATTGGTGCATTAGTTTTGATTTGCTTCTCTCCATCTGAAAATGGAGAGAAGCATCTCTGTTCTTGAGGACTCTTGAAGGGAAACTGAAAGACTGCTATCATTCTTGCTTGGAAGATGAGTTTTAAATGAAGTCCTCTAGAAAGCTAGTCCCTGCTTTCTGCTCGGATTCTTCTGTGCTAACCACTTCAGATGCCTTTCAGTGCTGAGAACATTAGCAGTAATACAATACTAGCCTTGAAAATTCACCTGCATCCATTTAAATAAAAATAGTGCCTGTTACAGAGTAGCTGCTTCCATAATCAGAGAATCACTAGAGACTTCACATATCCCAGGATACCAAGAAGACAGCCTTTTGTAGTCTGTCGGTACACTCGTATATAATCAGTTACACCAGTTTGCTGATTATTCTAGGCTTTCCTTGTTTTCTTGTTTGTTTGTTTTGTTTTCTTTACTTTATCCCAAGAAAATTTGACCAAGTTTAAGCTACCTGAAAACCGATACTTCTTTATTTTTCTTTTTTTATTTCTTGGTATTCTCTTCTATCCCTGACTATTTTTGGTGAAAAAAAAAAAAGTTCTAGCTAATTATCTATACTATAATTTTAATTGTAGATAATAAGCACAGGGAAGAAATCCATAATAGGAAGTAACAAGGGAGTGCTATAGGACAAAGGGGATTAAAAAAAAGAAAAACAGAAAAAAAATAGGGTGTTTCCAAAAGCTTCTTTAAAAACAGAGATTTGGCCCCAGGAAAATTCAATTAAGGTAGTGCTTCTCAAATTGGAGCATGAATTAGGTTCACCTGGAGGGCTTGTTAAAACACCGAATGGTAGACTCCACCCCCAGTTTCTGATTCTTTAAGTAGGGGGTAGGGTTGAAGAATTTGTTTTGTTACAAGTTTCTAGGCGATGCTGTTTGGTGGTGGTGGCCTGAAAATCAGTGACTTTGGAAGTCACTGAAATAAGGGGCAAAAGCCTCACCAGTAATAAATTCCTCTTGAAGAAGATGCTCTCCTGCAAAGCTTCCGTTTGGAACTGAACAGCTTGGATGACACTGGGAAAATGTGAGTCAAAGTTTCTTTCTGGGGGAAATGGCAACTCTGCCAAAATCCTACGTTTACCCTTTGTCTTACTTCGAATTAGCTCCAGGGATATGTTTTGTGAGATTTTTAGGTATTTTTTTCCAAACATTATTTAAAATTTTACCAGGTCTCTTCTTTTTTTGTTTTTTCTTCAGTTTTATTGAGGCTAATTGACCTACATCACTGTGTAAGTTTAAGATATACAGCATGATGGTGTGATTTACATACATTGTGAAATGATTACCACGATAAGTTTAGTTAACAAGGATCATCTCCTATGAATACAAAGAAATTCCCCTTGCAGTCACAGCTCTTATTAGAGTTTATTCTTAACTTTTCCTGTATATCCTACAGTGGTATTAGCTGAAGTCATCATGTCATACATTATATCTCTAATATATATTTCTCAGATAACTGGAAATTTGTACCTTTTAACCACCTTCCTCCAATGCCACCCCCTACCCTCCGGTAACCACAAGTCTGATAATCTGAATTTTTTTTTTTTTCGGTAAGTTTGGGTTTGTTTATTGTTTTTAGATTCCGCATATAAGTGAGATTATACAGTATTTGTCTTTCTCTGTCTTACTTCACTTAGCATAATGTTTTCAAGGTTCATCCATGTTGTTGCAAATAGTAGTCTTTCCTTTTCTTACGGCTAAATAATATTCCTTTGTATATATATCTGCTATTTGTATTGTTGCCACCTGTTGCCAGCAGATTCCAAATGCTCCGGAAGCGAAGAATTGAGCAAGCTGGCTTCAATTAAGTGCATGTGAATGAATTGGAGATAGTTTGAAACAGTATCTATAAAACAAGAAAAATCCGTAAATATTAACTTAGCTATTTGTAAATTTTTTTTTAATGTTTATTTCTGAGAGAGAGAGAGAGAGCGAGAGAGCATGAGCAGGGGTGGGGCAGAGAGAGAGAGGGAGACAAGGAATCAGAAGCAGGGTCCAGACTCTGAGCTGTCATCACAGAGGCCGTCACAGGGCTCGATCTGACGGACCGAGAGATCATGACCTGAGTGGAACTCAGATACTCAACTGGCTGAGCCAACTCAGGTGTCCTAAACTAGCTGTTTGTAAGTGAAACCCTATTGGAGCAAAGTAATGGTAATTAATAAATTAAAATAAAAAATTGTATTTTTAAACTTGGATGATTTACTTTTAAAATGTTTTAAATATATTTTTCTTGTCAGCTCTTTACTATAATTACTAAACATGATCTTCGAAATCAACTTCTCAGATGTTATACTAAACTTTTTTCCACCTGTGAGGGAAAAAACCTGCTTCATAAGCCCTGGTTCCTGGTGTAAAATGGCAGCCTCAACCTCCTCCTCTCAGGCAGGACTGCCTCTAGTTACTAAAGAGCTTTCCCAAATAACTTATTTTATAATCTAATAGGATTATGATAGTTTGTAGCCAACTATAATAGTATTATTCCCTGGGCACCAATTTCTTAAGATAACATTGATAAAATATAAACAGTATATAAAAACAGAAAAAAATAGAAAACCAATCTGATACGGTAACTTATTTTCTATTATCTAGTTATGTTGTCAATCTCTGTGAGTTGTAGTGATATATATGTACACCATTATGGGTACTATTTCTTTCATCTAAACTTGATTATAACATTTTTATCTTTATAGTTCTAAACACTTTGGTTAACTGCATTCATTTGCTTCAGCTACAATAACAAAATATAGTCCAGGTAGCTTAGAAAACAAATTTATTTTCTCAGTTTTTGGAGGCTGGAAGTTCATGATCAAGGTATCAGCAGGGTTGGTATTTCTGGTAAGACCTCTTTTCTTGGGCTACAGACAGCCACCTTCTTGGTGTCTTCACATGGCCTTATATCTGTGGACAGGAGGAAGGGGATACTGGGGTCTCTTTCTCTTATAAGGGCTCAGTCCCATGGGGTTCTTAAAGGCTGTATCGCCAAAAACAGTCACATTGGGAGTTAGGGCCAACAAGTAAATTTGAGGGGGCATGTATAATTCAATCCACAAAATCAACTCAAGAACTTTTTTCTTATTGTAAAAGCAATATATGACAGTAATAGTGAACTTTAAAAGTTTTGAAAAAGCATGGAGAAGCAAATGAAAATAATGTATAGTACCATCACCCAGAGGTAATCACTGTTACTGTTCTATATTCCTCCAGCAGTTTCAAGTATATTCAGTGTTTTATAATTGAAATTTATAATTGAAATTTTGCCTAAATGTATCTAGTCCATCCTATGTTCTTGCCATGATATATAATTTTTAATGTTAAACATTTAGATTTTTAAAAATTATTTTTGCTATTATACATCATGCTGTGATAAATCTTTTACATCGATTCTTTAGAGAAATTTTGAGAAGTGAAATTATTTGCTCCAAATTATGAAAACACAATTTCTTACACTAACAGTATTTAAAATTGTATGCCACACTTCAACCTGTTTCATTAAAACAAATAAACAAAAACACAAGGAAACAAATCATTATGGTTATATTTAAGTGATTTAGAGATACTTGTTTGCTAGGGTCAGTTTTGGTTTTTATTTTTCTTCTTTTCCTCCAAAAATCTGCACCCTCTCTAGGGCATTTAGCCTAAGTGCTTCTTCTTAGTATGATCTGTATGAATTCCAAAATATTTTCTCCTATAAATGTTCCGTTAACGCTAGGGAAGAGTGCATAAAGGGCGGGGGGGTGGGGGTGGGGTGGGGAACCTACTCAGGCCAGAATGTATCCTTCTCATCCTCAACTCCAGCATATGCATACAGATGGTCAAAGAAATATACCTGAGACCAACAGATACACTTGACAAACTTCTCATCAAGAGTTGTTTAGAACCACTGTCATTCTCTGGTCTTCCTTCCTGGATATACCCTTTGTCTCTCTGATATATGCTTAATATGAGGTTAACAAAATATAATATCCACAAAATTGATAGCCATTACTATGGGAGAGTATGTACAATTCTAGAAAATGAAGGTAATCTCTTGCATGCTTTCCCCATCCCAGGTTTTGAGTGGATTGGGACTTCTTTCCTTTCTGTTGACTACTCCCCTGACATCATCCATTGTCGTCTTTTCCTGACCTGACCTGGACTTTAGTTAATGTAATATTCAGATCTCAACAGCAGCCAATTTATAAGATGTGAAAGGCTTGTAAAAATACAGCACACTGAGAAAGGCTGTTTTTCCCACTCTTTTCTCACACAATTAGTATCGGCTTCACCTAATCAGTGAACAACATTATCTTTAATTAAAAATAAAAAAAGAAAAAGAGAAAATAGGACAGCAATCATAAAGAAAACACCTTGAGGAAAGTGCTTTAAACATGAGGAAAAAGAGAGTGCTGTGCAAATAATACCTCTCAGAGAATTTGATTTTTGTAACCTTAGAACACAGCCCATGGCCACAATTCCCAATCTGTGTGCCAAAGAATCCTAGAGTACTGAGGAAACTTGTGGAGATGCTCTGAGATACTTAACTTTTCAGGGAAAGGAGTGAGAGTAGCCAACTGTCCGATCCAGTGTAAACTAGTAACTTGAGATAGCTCGTGGTTTCAATATTCCATCAGCCTGCATTTCTTTTGATGGTGTCTCATTTTATGAAGTTGGGTTTCTGATATTTTCAGTGATGAAAACACAGGTGGCATGAAAATCCACGTGGATCATGAATAAGGCTGATTGTGTCCATTCTAATTCCAAAGCTTTAGAAACTGTGCAGTGTTCAACAGGTACACATATCCTATTACAAAGTCATTGTGGTTGTATAAGAATGCATAAAAGTATCTTTTCAGTTTCAGTTTATTTGTATTTCCAGTGACTTCTAAGGTAGATATACATAGTTTGTTTGACCCTCTATTTAGTAAACAGAATGGCAGCAGCTAATTTTTGACCAGGGAGTACTGTGTAAAAATAATGGAGACGTTGCAGGACACACAAAGTTGGGCAATGTACTCTGTTTCTTCCCAAACACAGTTTAGATTTAATGAAGAGTGAGTGAGTGTGTGTGTGTGTGTGTGTGTAATTTATTTTTATTTTTTTGCTCAGCTGCAAACAAAACAAAAACCCAGGATCAACTGATAAATAAACAATCTGGTTTTCACTGAAAGACAGATATCACTGCAGTTAATGAAGTATGACCTCTAACAATGAAATCAACCTACTTTGTGTTCCTAAACGATATTTAGCACTATAAAGTGTATATGCTCATGTGACCTATTTAGGGATCACTTACTCTTCAAACCCATACTCCTTAAATAAAAGCGTAAAAGAACGGGCACTTTACAAAAATAATTTGCCTACAAGTACAGCGAACTTGATTTTTTTGTGTGTGATTTAAAGATCCTTTTCTTAAAGGGAAACTTGAGATCTTAATCACTTTCTGAAAGTTGAATAATTACTTTTCTGGGATAAATGATATTTAAAGGCCAGGCAGGCTCCATGTGACAAGTTATACTTACTGCTAACAGGTTAAGCATTGTTGTTCAAAAACAACCTTCAACTTTTGTTTTGTGCACTGTGTTGATTATCCTTAGGACTATACCGTAGACAACAGCAGGGAGGGGAGAGAGACAATATGTATAGATTTGCTTCCAAAAGGAATCAGTCATATAAAGTTCTTGAATGAAACAATACAGAATATTTCAGAAATTGAAAACTGAATAATAACAGGTGCAAAGCTAATTTTAAAGTGTTTTTGCTTTCTTTTGTTAAATGTATACTGTGGTAAAATATACATCATTCTATATTCACCTTCCAAATTTTTTATCACAATGACCTGTTGGGCAAGTGGATTATAATAGCTCTACCTAAAAATATAAAGTATCTGTGCTCATTTAAAATAACTTTGTTGAGCAGGGTTTTTTTTCCCCAGACCATGAAGTATTTTTTCTGATCATGAAGTATTTGTTTCTTAAATATTTTGAAAATACCTAGAAAGTAAAGGTCAGCCATAACCTCTTACTGACAAATAACCTCAATAGCATAGGAATACATCTATTGAGACCTCTTTTTCGCAAAATGAGATGACTCCTAACGAAGACTTTTTTTTTTTTTTTTTTTTTTTTTTTTTTACTTAACACTGATTGATGAAGATTTACTTAAATACTCTTTTATGCCATTTTGTTATCTCTTTAGTATGCCATCAAATGTCACTTATTTCACCCACGTTATAGATGGGCAAGCATTTTTGTCCAATAATTTTCAATTCCATAATGGACATTATAGGGTGTATAGGATTATAGGATTGTATTTATGATATTTTTTTGAAATAATCTTGAAGTAGATCACCACATCAAACAGGAGTAAATTTTTATAAATTACCAAAGTAATATCTAGCAATATGAATGGTATCATGGCATTTCATAAAAGTTACCTCCTTCATCAATATTGTCAATTCTGTATGGAGAATATCTTTTTTTGAATGATCGGTCTTCTGATGATTAAAGGTCAACTAGCATTTACTCTTAATTTTTAAAAATCCTATTATCTATTCTCTAATTCTCATAATCAAATATGTTGTAATTTTTAGAGTCTTCTATTTGAAACATGAATTTAGAAAATTATTTTCTTCCATAGTCTATTTCTGGTGTTTATTAACATAATTGGGATTTGGGAATAAATGAATATGTGAAAAATATTTTTACTTCATATATCTTCAAAAATCTTAACATTTTTTTGTAGCTATATTTATAATATATTTAGAATTCAATGCATAAATGATTACAGGGCATACCATTATCCAGTAGCATTACTTTTACCCAAACTCTTCATTTTTGTAGGTTTTTTCCTTTATTTTCTTGAATTTTTTTTAAGTACACATATAATTTTATTTCTTCTCTAATAACCTAGTGTAGTTTTCTGCTGATTTTTGATTGAAATGTTTTTCTCTAAAAGTCCTTTGATCACATATTGTCTCCCCCTCAGAAATGTAAAGATTTTACTTGTGGTATAAATGTTTCAGAAGGCCATTTATTTATTTATTTTTTCCCTACCTGATAATTTCCTCTCATTTTTCCACCTAGGTGTGTGTGTGTGTGTGTTTTTTGTTGTTGTTGTTGTTGTTGTTTTTTAAGATTGGTGGTCTCCTTGATGATTTTGCTTATTTGGGTCTTTCAATTACAGATTGTTGTTGTTAAACTTAGGTAGTTTTCTTCTATTATATCACTGAAATTTTCCATTGTCCAATGTGTCCAATCATTTTATCAAAATGCTAATCCACAAGTTGGATCTCCTATCCCTGTCACTCATAACTTTTATCTACTTCCTTAATTTATTTTTTATTTTTTTCACTTTCCTCTCTGCATTCTAATAGAAATCTCAAGGTTATCTTTTATATCCATATTTTGTTATTCTGTCATAAGATTTTGTCCTAGTATCAAAATTTTGAGTTTAGAACTTCCTTGTACTCCAACTAATTTCATTCTATCCTTTCATATTGTCTTTCATCTCAACGTCTTTCATTATGGATTACTGTGCTTCAAGAGTCTCTGGGTTCTTTTCATTCTACTAAAGACTGCAAACATTTTTCAGAGGAGTTGTTGTTCATTCTTCAGGGTGAGGGCACTTTTCCTCGTCTAATGTTTACATGTCTTTTTCAAAGCCCTCTCCTTGGATTTTTATCAACATAGTTAACTATTATGATTTGGCTGACTGCAACAGATCAAGGTTTAATTTAAATCCTGCTCTTTGAACATTTGATTCATAAAATCCTCTTTTACTTTCTAGATCAAAAGTTGAAGGGTAGAATGATTTTCTCAGCTCTTATTTAAAATCCATTGTCCAGTGGGTATTTATCTACTTTCCTATAAATGTTTCAGAAGAGACACATTTGTCATCCAGAGGGAAAATATATATAAAAAAAAATGTTAAACATCAAATGAAACACACATTTATCTCCCCCACTAGACTATACATTTCTCAAAGGTAAGGCCTTTTTTCCCATTTCTGTGTGTCCTGTGTCCAGAAGAGTATCTGGCTTATAAGAAGCAATCAATAAATGAAAAGATTAGCAAATATGTACTTGTTAAACTATTGTCGAATACTTGAATTTAAGATTTCTTTTAGGGATTATACATTTATGTCCCATTTTTATCACCTCCTTTTAAAATCATATTTGGATATTTTATTTTTCAGTATGTTGTGTATATATACACATATATGTATATATACTTACAGATGTGTGTGTATATATAGGTACAGGTTTAGAATGGACTTGTGATGAACTTAAGGTCTGATTTAAGTAAAAAAAAATGCTTTTTGATATTCAGCTTTAAACATTCTCTTAGACTTCTAGATTTTTATCTATGGTTCTGAAACTAAGAACTGAAGCTAAAATAGTATTAATTAATAAGATGGATTATGCAAATTATTTTATTTTGTTTAAAAGGCATACAAAACATTGTGTTGTACAAATAAAATACTGTTACAATTCTGGTTTAAAAAAGCAAAAAAGAGAAATTGTGCTCTTGTATGAATATTCCCAAGGGACATATGTAGGCTAATGACACACTTAAGGGGCTTACACATGATTTGCATAAACTGCAGCTGTTTAATTTGCATAATTTATAAATACAGCTATAACCTGTTTTGTCCATTTTCTGGCTCTGAAGAAGGTTAAAACCATGTTAAATTTTTGTTTTTGAATTTTTTCCTTTTAAGCTTTTTTGCAATCTCATATTATCCTTCTGGTATATATTGCAAAGACTTGGAAAATACTAAAGTACGAACAAAAAGCAAAACAAAAAACAACCCATTAAGCTGTGGGAAACTGTTAAGGGGGGGAGGAGCCTAAAGAATCAGTAAAAGAAAGATTACTCCTTGACCAATAAATGTACCAAATCTTACCATGAATTTATTCTTAAATTTAATTTCATTGTTATTCCTATCATTTATTATTTTTCAAACATTAATGTACACGTGATTTCCCTGGGGATCTTATAAAATGCAGATTCTGATTTGGTAGGTTGCTGATGAAGGAACCATACTCAGAATAATGAGGCTCTAGGTCACATAAAATGTCATATCAGATGGCCAGTGACATAAAGAGTAAAAATAACTTCCTTTTCTTGTCCACACCAAGGAATGAATGTATGTACATATATGCATTTGTGGGTGTGTAGGTATGAAGAAATAGATGTATAGGAGTATGTGTAAATTGAGTGATTTAATCATAATTCATCTAAGAACTAAAATATTTTTAATCCTATAGCCTTGCTTATCTCATTCCAACATGCTTAAAATAAAATTTAACACTTGGGTGAATGCTTTTGGGAAATTGGACTTAATTCCTGTTGAATTCAACATATTTTTGAATTGCATGGTTCTGGTCAAATCATTTAAACTCATTAAAATCAAGAACCCTTGTATTGGGTAGCACTGAGTGGTTGGGTTGTTAGGAAAAAGGAATATATTTAAATAGCCACAGTTTTATAATTCAGCTAAGCTTGTTTTCAAACATTCATACTGAGTCAAACACTTGACATTTATGGAGACCTTAATAGTCCTGAAGATTCCAGTAAAAGGGACACAGAAGAAGGTAAAAGGGAGACCATCATTAACAGGGATTTTGGGAGATAAGATATTTTGTTGACTAACAGCTATCATGTTGTTGTTATCAATAATGTGGAGAAACGACTGTGATGAACTGTGTGATACTGAACATTGTACTTTTTATGTATGTCTTTTTTCTATGCATATTTACTTGTATCTATCAATTATGTTTTAAAATTAATCACATAGTATATGCTATATTTACGTTGCTTTTTTTTGTTTAACTGTGTGTGATTTCCCCACATTAAATTATTAAAGAGGCAATAAATATGTAAATTTGGAATCCACACTTTGGATTCCACTATATGAATTCTACTCAATGGGTAGAATAGAATTAGTGAATCACTTATTTGTAGATATTTATATACATTCAAATTTTTATTATGAATAATGCTACAGTGAATATTCTTGTTCAACATCATTTTTTAAATACCTGTATATTACTTTAGAATGAAATCCTAATAAGAAAATGTGACTTGGAATGTAAGCACTTTTAATATATAGGGCTGAATTTTTGTTCTCCAGAAAGTTTTTACCAAGTGATCTTTTTCCATAGCAATGTATAAGTTTTTTCCTGTATTCTTGCCAAGGCTAAGTAGTAGTATTAAAGTAATTTTTTTCCTCACTTTTGACAATATAATATTTGAAATAAGATACAGTTGTATTGATTTGAATTTTTTACTATTTAAATATTTTCATCAAAGGTTTATAGTTCCTTTGTATTTTCTGATTTTTTTAAAAGATTTTTATCACCTTCAATTGGGGTATTTAAATGGAAATACTTATTTTATTGGTTTGTGAGAACCTGTTATACATTAAGGAGACTAATTGTCCTGCCTTTTATATAGCCTTTATTCCCTGTGTATCATTAGCCTTTTTAAAAGCTATTTATAGTGTTTTATCATGTAATATTTTTAAACTATATGAAGTAAATTTCACAAATCTTTTCCACTGGAATGACTTTCCTCTGAAAGGCCTCTTTCATAAATGAGAAAATATCCAATATGAGGAATGATCCAAATACAACCATTGTACTACTTGGAATTATGAGACAACTATTAAACTACCCTCTTCATTTTTTTTTTTTATTGTTATAAAGGCATAGCAGGGTTTGGTATGGTTATCCCCCCAAAAAAATTGCTTTAGAAATTTCACCTTTCATCATGGATATTAGATAATTTGGGAGAAATCTTATTAGCCTTAAAGCCAAATTTCTAGCTTCCCAATTCCTAAATTTCTAGAATATTTAACCTACTGTCTGTCAAAATACATTTTCTTAGGTTCCACTCTTAAAAAAACCAGAGGCAAAAGAAAACTCCAAACATGAACAGTTTAATGCTAGGTCTACTTCAAGTTCTTATGTGTGAGAGTGGATAAGTCTGGTTATTTCCTATTAGTCTTTCAAGTTATATCATTAATGGAAGCTGGATATCTCAATATGTTTCATACCAACAAGCAATTGCATGCTAGAGTTACTGGCATTTTTGTGTAATTTAGTTACAGCTATTAGCTTAAAAGAGATCCTATTGGTGCCAATAAAGAGAGGAACTGCTGGTTTAGCTCCATATCTTGGGAGAAATTCTGGTAAACTAGGTCAGCATGGTTAATTTTGAAGGGGGTCATATCCAGAAGCCAATTCACTTACACATTCCATGTATTAATTGCCACTCATGGTCTGGAAGGTGTTATAAACAGTCTTCTAAATAGGCCAATATTAGTTGATAAGTAGATATTTTGAGAGATGCATAAACATCTCCTAATTGTCCAGATACCAATTCATTCCTTGAAATATTAATTTGTTTTCTACCTGGCTCCTTTGAAAGATTCTGTTTGTAACATTTTTTAAATTGCTTAAAGAAAGTAACTTGCTCACCTGAAAAGATAAGTGCCTTGTTAACTCTCAATTATCTATGCTAATGAAAGTAATCTGTCTGGGGATTTTATTCACCGTCGTAGAAATCTTTGAGATTGAACATAAAAGCTTGGTCACAGTATCCAGGAAATGAAAGTCTTAGGAAGACTCTGGGGACATGGCTTACAAGTTTAGTTTCTTCTTTTGCACTCATGGATGAGAACGAAAGATGAAAAACTTCTGTATAGACTTTCTGTGGTGGCCAACATGTAACTTTTTGCAATAGTTCCGAGCATGCTAGAGGCGCTGCCACTACATAGCTACGTCCTGACATGGAGAAGCTGAATTCCAAGTGAGTTATTCTTCCTTTTGGAAATTATCAAATTTCACACACAGTCCTGAGCGTTAGGATACCTCATTCCATGGTGCTGAAATTCTATATTGAGACTGTGGTGGGGAAAGCAAACAAGAAATATTTACTTAGAGATAAGTGCTATGAAGAAAATAAAACCCTGATTTGATAAAGACTGATGGCAGCTAAGAGACAACTTTATTCAGTGGGTCAGGGAAAGTATCATCTGTGTGGAGTCTGTGGAATTGAGGTCTTAATGGAATGTTATTTAGAGAGTTTTCAGTAAGTGACACTATTTTCATATTAAAAATGTTATCCTGACTGCTGTGGGGGAACAGTGGGGTAAGGCAAGAGTGGATAAAGAGAGGCAAGTTACTGAGCTATTGTGGTAGTCTAAAGAAGACTGCTAAAAGTAAGAAGGAATTAGTGGCTTTTGTGGGCTTAATAAACCATCTTGATCCACACCTGCTCTCAGGATATAGACAAAATGAGTGTTCATATGAAAACTGATACGCACATGTGGTGCAGGCAAGAAAATGAGGCAGGTTATGATGTTTGAGGAGAGTATAACCGGAGCAGCGGAAATGAAAACAAAAACAAGAAACTGGATTGTCTAGGGGAATGATTCTGAACCTGGGTTGCACTTGGGAATCATCTGGAATATTTTAAAAATACTGATTCCTGGGGCACCTGGGTGGCTTTGTCAGTTAAGTGTCTCCTGGCTTCAGCTCAGGTCTTGATCGAGCCCTGCGTGTCAGGCTCAGTACAGAGCCTGCTTAGGATTCTCTCTCTCACTCTGCCTCTCCCCTGCTCATGCTGTCTCTCTCAAAATAAACTTTAAAAAGTGACTGATGCCTGACCTTTTTGGCCCCACCAGAATCACTGCCACCAATGTACACACTGTACACAGAGCCCATAGTATACATAGTATTCTGATGTATTTGGTTTGGAGTGTGGTCTGGACGGAGTTTTAAAAAGCTACCCAGATCATGCTAAAACATGGCTCCCTGTGAGAAACCTTGGCCTGGGCAGAACCCAGAAAATAGGCACTAAGGCTGAGGGAGGAGGGGTAGAACAAATTAAGCTAAGTGGGGATCTGAGTAGTGCCTCATCAAGTGCTTAAACTTGCTTAGGACAGCAGTCAGGTGTCTCATTCTTAGCAAGAAAGCTGCTTCCTTAGTATACTAGGCCTCCAGACTCAAGCAAATGATTGGAGTTTTTTACAAAAAGGTTTCTCCACTTTAGGGGCTTTTATATTTATGTAAATAACACCTTTAAATTTTCTTCTGCCCTTTTAAAACTCCCTATGTACTTAAAAATGCATTTGTAACTACAGCACAAAAATTAAACTTCCTACATAAAGACATTTATGGATGCCATTAAGTATAAAATTAGTATTGATTTGTAAATACTTAGGTCAAGACTAGTATGAATATAAAAACAAATTATACACCTCTGTTATATATAAAATACCAGCTCATTTGATTTTTACTGAGCTTAATGTATATTGGGGGGAAAAGTCTTCTGTAATGTTTTTTTTTCAAAAATTATAAGGCCCATTTTAATCAGTTACAAAAATGACTGCTTACTGTAGAATTTGAAAATGTTGGAAGGAAAAGGACCATGTCCTAAATACAAAAGTTAATTTGCAATAATTTAAATCACACACAAGAAACTGCTCTTTAAAAAAGTCAGTAAAGCTTGATGTTAAAATAAACTATTGCATTCCTAATTTTCAAGGCCATGCAACTACTGTGCTTAGATTCTTGCTAGCAAATATTCAAATCCTTTTCCTCTTCCTAAAGTATTTGTTTTTGAGACCAACTTTGAAGAGATAGAGTACTAATGTATATATATTTCCCTCTTCTGGATAATGTGTTCAAGAGTAATTGACAATGAAAATACTTTGGAGTAGGGTGGGGACAATGACAGGGAACCTTTCATTTGATAGATTTCAGTTCTGCCATATTTAGTTTGCTATATTAGTTTATGAAGCCTTCCAATTAGCACATCACTCATAACCTCCATTTCTTAGAAATATTAAATATCACTTTCTGCAGTGGTTAAACTTATTCACAACACATTTATCTTGGTATTCATGTATTCTAAGTCTCCATTGATTCCAAAAGATCATAAGAGGTAAGCTTGGAATAAAGAAAGTCATTTATAAGCATTTATTTAATGTTACTTTTAATATTTTAAGCATAGTTATATTTTCTGTAGTTAACTTTAAAAAAAATTCTGACATTTTAAAAATGCTACAGATTCAATAACTGTACAATATCTTCTCCTGTTTATTAATATTATTTCTAGAGAAAGAAACTCAGACAAGTATATTGTGTTTATTTTCCAGTATGTTTTGTTAACTCTTTCTTCCAGTATATCCTCTAGTCTATTAAAAACAAATGCCAAAAATAGTTTCTCCCAGGTAGAAAGGGAGAGTACAGAAAAAAATTTCATTGTGATAAATCCAGTTAACGGTTTAAATATTTAGTAAGTGGTGTATTATCATAATATTAGTGATTATAATAAAATAATTATTGAGACAAATATATACTATAAAATTTTTAACATGGACTTCATCTAAAATTTCTGAAAATACTACCTAATTAATTACTATTTTTAACTCTAAATCTTTTCATTATATTTCCTTATGTTTTTCTCATCTTTCATAACTGATTTTCTTTATTTTCTGTAAAGAAAATATATGAAAAAAGAAACCTAGAATTCATAAAATTATTTTCATCTTGGGTACCATCATACAACATAATTTAAAACTCCTTATTTAAAAATAAGTATGATTATAATCTATATAACTCAGATACATTGCTTTACCTCAAACAATAGCAATAAAATAGAAAAATAGAACATTTGTGGTGCTTTGAGAGAGCATGGCAGGTTTTCTTTTTTTTTTTTTTTCTTTAGAAGTGTGAATGCAATAACAAAATACTTAAGACTTGAATGTCTTGAGGAAAGGACTGGCGGCGGACTCCAGGGGCCAGGAAAGATGAGAAACTTTCTTTTATCTTTTGAATTTCAGTGGGGAAAAGCTACATAAAGACTGGATTGGGAATTAATCTCCAGCTTCAGTTTTTGAGGATAGGCAATCACTTGAAAATACAAGGATGCCTGATACAACCTGAAAACTTATTTTTAATCAAAAACCTCTTTCTAGGACTAGAAGACTAACCATTATCACATATGGACCTAGGGTATCTTCCAGGTAGCATGAGTATGATCCCTGGAGTCAGAGAAGAGAATGACCCAGTGAAGATGTCCCCAAGTTATAAATATGGAAGTTCCACAAAGAACTGTTGCTTCACTCTGGAAATGAGCAAACCACAGTGTTTTTCTCTACAGAGAAATATACCGGACATGTATTAGCTGTTCTCCGAATCAGTTTAAAAAAACAAAACAAGATGGGGTGCCTGTGTGGCTCAGTTGGTTAAGTGTTCAATTTCAGCTCAGGTCATAATCTTGTGGTCCATGGCTTCAAGCCTCAGAGCTTGGAGCCTGCTTTGGTTTTATGTCTCCTTCTCTTTCTACCCCTCCCCCACTCAGGCTCGCTCTTGGGCGTGCTCGCTCTCTCTCTCTCTCTCTCTCTCTCTCTCAAAAATAAACATTAAAAAATACAAATAAAAAAACAAACAAACAAACAAAAAGACAAAAAACTAACATGACCTAATCCCAAGTCCTCACTATCTGTTGACTTGCTATACTGGTTGATTTGCTATACTGGTTTACCAACCCTTAGTCTCCTTTGAGTTACTATTTCAAGATCGTGAGTGTTACACAGTAGCCTCATTTCATACCTTTATAGTAATGAAATCTATCACCCAAACTTAGAACCTCAAAGCCAACCTTTTCTCTGTTGTATATACTAAGCAAATTTTCCATCATACATTCCATCATGTGGATCTGATTCATTCCTTTCTCCATAGTACCCTCTTATCCCTACTGTTCTCACTTGTTATCCTGTTTAAACCCTTATGGGTTTGTGATGCCTCATAAATCAACCTGACTAGTTTACACCCACTCCGTTTGTTGGATGCTGTCATTCAAGTTGAGGTTTGATAAGTACTCCTATACTTAGCCATATTTATTTATAGTTACCAATCAATCTATTTACACACTGTATACTAATGAATAATGCCATTTCTTTGTGTCAATATGGGCCTTAGGCTAATCTGATAACATTCTAGATTTGTGTTGTTTTCATCTCTGGAGTCAGTTTCTCAATCTATGTCAATGGAGTGAATTAAAATCTAGGACAAAAAGGTTCCCTTTATAAATTGTTACACATATACACATTAGAAAATCTGGTTAAACTTTAAAAGGCCTAGAATGTGAATTCAAGGTTTTCACATTCATTTCAGTAACTTCCCAACTTTATAATGGGGGGGGGGGGGGTAGGGTTGGGGATTTATTCTTTGGAACATTTGGAAAACTTACTATAAAGGGCTGAGGGTTTTTTTTTTTTTTCCCCTCCATATAAACAAGTTTTCTTCTAAACTTGTTTTCATAAAAATATTCCAATCCCATTCTCAGATTGATTACAGATTTAAACAATAAAATTAAGCATAAAGATTTTAGTATAAAGGTTTGAGCATTCATGTCTGTGTTGGAATTATTCCTTCTTTCTAAAGGAATACAGCAGGCCTTAGCAGCTCTAAACCACTGATTCTGGGAGATAATTGATTATCGGATCAAGGCAGAACTGATTTCAGTAATTTGTTCCATTCCCAGAAGTCAGGGCCTTCAAAAGCCTGGTTGTTTTCTTCTATTTGGAGGTCTACAGCCCAAGGCTGCCTTCTTTAGAAAAGGCCAGAGTGCTTCTACCTGGAAACTTAGTGTATTCTCCCTGTTCACGATAAATAATTGAACTGTCACCAGCCCCTGTGAACTTGTCCCAGTGGTGCCGCATAGCCAAGTTATAAAGGCTAAACTTGAGAATAACAGAGTGAGTGATGGCCAAAGGACAATACCTGGGTGAGGTGGGTGGGACTAGAGTTCCTTCTATCACAGATAGTGTATAGGCTACTGGACTATGTTCACATTTGCTGCCTATGACCATTGATAAGTAGTGCTTGTCCAGAGAAAAAAATTACTTCTTGAAATATCTTGTGACCTATAATAGAGGATAAAATAGGAAATTTTTGTTAGAAAATAATATTTAGAGAATTATGGGAAAAAGCCATTTCTCTCAACACCAGATGACTATAGTCCTTGATCTAGGCCTTTTTGTATATTATTTCTAATGAGCTTAAATACTGTACATGGTAAGCTTGTTTCCAGATAAGGGATTAAAGTTCAATGATGTGTTATAATTTTCCCCAAGGTCACACTGTTAAAATTGTGTTAGTACTTTGGGAATAGATTCTGTCTAGCTCACTCAGCATGTGAAATGTAGGACAGAGATACTTTAAGCTCTTAGTTATAAATGAGCCATAGAATCATAAGATACTTTGACCTGTAAACTGAACTATGCTGTGTGTTCTTACTGGAAAGTGATTGGGGCACATGGGTGGCTCAGTTGGTTGGGCATCAGACTCTTGATTTCAGCTCAGGTCACAATCCCAGAGTCATGAAATTGAGCCCCACGTCTGGAGCCTGCTTAATCTTGTCTCCTCTCACTGCCCCTCTCCCTGGCTCACATGCTCTAAGATTAAAAAAAAAAAAAAAAAAAAAAAAAAAAAAGATTAAGAATTTAAACTTTAGAGGTAAACAGATTGTGAATCCAAGAGTCACTACTAGGTATTACTAATAATACTGAATAATATTGAATGTGTACAATCATTAACCTAGATGGGTTCATGCATCTCAATTTCCCTAACTATAAAAGAACTAGTTCATGATCTCTTCGGGTGAGATAACGCAAGTAGAGCAACAAATATAGTATGTATCAATAGTAATTAATACATATTATTGTTACCATCTCCTGACAGAGAAATTTAGAGAATACGTAAAAGCAAAACAAAGGTCCCTCCTTGCTAACCAACCAAACACAGGCTTTTGAAGGTTATAGAGTATTTCCTTTCAAAATACTTCTAGAAAGTTTCTCCTAAAAGAGAAACTATTCTAGCAGAATTGCAATCATAGTCACATAGAATTTGTAGCCCGTTTTATGTTGATAATGCTACCTGAGTAATTTCAATGTTCTTCTGTAGTCTTCAAACCATCCTTTATATTCATTACAAAATACTAGATTGGATAAAACATTTTTTGATCAATGGGTGGCGTTGAGCTTTTAGACTGGTTTTAACATTTCACTTTAATACATAATGTAACCAAAGAGCTTTTTGCAGCAAGTGGCTTTCTGTATTTAGGACAGAGGGTTTTGTTTTTGTTTTTGTTTTTGACTCTGTATCCACTTGTGGTCGTTGACCTAAAGCTCCTCTATGTGTTTCGTTCCACTTAGTGTTTAATCTTTGGCAGTATTCTAGCCTGATTCAGCTGTGGCAAGGACAACTAAAGGGAGGTTTTCCTTCTTGGGGTAGACTTTTATCTTCAATTCCACAGACTTTTGGCTTCTGGGTTTCTCCAACATAAAGGATGCTCGGCAAAATTATTTTCAGTGCTTTTAAGCAAACTGTGATGGAGTTAGGGTCATTGTTATTTGAGCAGGAAGGGAGTCATTTGTATCCATATGTAGTTTTGCTGCTATGCCTCTAGGTATAAATCTCACATTTGTTATAAGTTAGGTGCAAAAATTTACATTTATTTCTTTGTTTAGCCTCATTTTTGGCTTCTCTAGTTTTGGGGATTAAAAAAACATCCTAGTTCTCCTTAATTTTTTATTTTAATCCCAGTTAACATACAATGTTACGTTAGTTTCAGGTGTACAATATAGTAATCCAATACTTCAATACATCACCCTGTGCTCATCAAAATCATAATTATTTTATTCTGTACCCTATTGCCCTAGTGTTACATTATTTGCAAATCTTATCAGCATATTTTCTGTATTATCAGCAACATTATTATGTATATTGATAACTGTTTACATGGAAATTTAAAACAGTGAAATGAGCCTCCTAAGGGAGCCTTCCATAAGAGGGCCACTAATCAACCATTATCAACCTTGTCACTCTGATTTCATGGGAACCTTTACTAAGTATCATCTTAAAGTGAAAATAGAACAATATGTGATTTTCATGATCTACCAATGCAGTTGTACTACCAAAAAGGAGAGGGCATTATATTGACCTGATATAAATTAATGAAACAATGATTTCAGCTGATTGGGCTTTTCAGGAGCCCAACTACCCCTCTTCCAAGTATTCACAAACTGATTTATCTTTTTTTTTTTTTTTTTTTTTTTTTTTTTTTCCCTTTTTTTTAAATTTTTTTGCAGTGAATTTTAAAATGAATTGTTCATATACGTTCTAGGAGTCCCACCATCATAATTTGATTCATACACTATTTAGTTTGGACAGATTTCATAAAGGAAATGAATCTTGAGCTATGCTTTGAGGAGGAAAGACATATAGTTTGTTAAGCACAGTCAGAAAAATGTACTTTGGGAAGGTGAACAATGTGGGTTCAGTAGAGTCCAGGGATGTAAGTTATTTTCCAGGGATAAGCCTTTCCCTTGTTATAGCACATGTTTTAATAAATTGCTGCATATCCTTTATTCTTCAGCATTGATCAAAACTTTTATATTAATAGTAAAAATGCCAGAAAAGTTTCATATTCTCTTTAATACGTTAATTTTTTTAAGTTTATTTATTTTGAGAGAGACTGAGACACAAGTATGGGGAGGGCACAAAAAGGGAGACAGAGAATCCCAAGCAGGCTCTGTGCTGCCAGTGCACCCCCAGGAGCCCCTCGTGTTATGCTCTTTAAACAACCTCACAAGTGAAGGGAGTGTTTTATCTCAGTTGTTAGATAATGAAACTGATGTCTAGATAGGCTAAGTTATTTGCTGAGGGGGTCTCACGGGTGATACAGATGTGAATCAGAATGGAAACCCAGTACCGACTCTCTCTGGAGTCCATGTTCTTTCCACAGTGCCACACTTGTTGCTACAAAACAATATCCACGTATTTGCCACTTGAAACAAGATGATGAGAAATAATATTCAAGTAGGTATGTGTGTGTTTTTATTTGTCCATTTATTTTGGATTTAGGTGTTACTTGGTTTTTCTGTACTGGAGCTTTTATTTAATAAAGTGTTTAGCAAAGTGAAGCATTGCACTGCCGGCCTCCTAGGAGATTATCAATCTGGTTAGCACTTAGAGAAAGAAAAGATAACAAAAAGGCAAAAAATTGGAATCACTTTATCTTCAGTTACCATCTAAAATTTGGGGATTATTTGAATCCTATCCTGAAATTGTTGTTGTTGTATCAATTTCAACCAAGGTCATGGGTGCTACTTTAGCTTTTTGTTTTTGTTGCCCCTCAGAGGTCTGAGTAAGAAGTAGACATTTATTTACATTCACACCATCTATGTGAGTGTGCATGTTTCTGTGTGGATGTATCTGTAATAAAAACTATATGTTGTAGTTTCTTTTAAATTGGGAAAAAAAAAAAACTTGTTTTAAAATGGGGGGGGAAGCAGACCCTAGTTTTTCATATTTTGTTTTCTTTTACACAAATGTAGGCATTTCCTAATCCTATCATTGAAAAGGATTGAAGAAGGCAAAAGGAAGGGAGTATTTCAGTATTTTTCTGTATAGTTTTTGTAGCTGTAGCCAATTAGCAGTTTTATGAGACTGCTTATGAGGAATAAAAAATGAGAAGTTGAACTGTTGAGTCTTGTCCTGGTTAGCAGTGGTGTTTTCTATAAAACTAAACTCTGTTTTTAGAATAGGATATAGCTTCTTAACTTAGAAAGTGTGTCATAAAATTAATCAGTTCTGAAAAAAAATGTAAGAGTCATCAGAGTCTTATTTTCCTCTATGTCCAGCTATATATTTCAGAAGGCCACTGCATCCTGCCTTTGGGGTGTTTGTGTCACTCCCACAGAAAGTGATACTGTTTTCACTGACTGTGATAAGAATGTGCACTGGAGTTGTGCGGTGTAAAATCTGTCTAGCTGATACACAGAGGTCTGCATGGTCGGGGGAGGGTTTATAATATGATATACAAATGAAATCAGTGTTCTGATTTCACCTGGTGATTAAAGTATTGATATTTTTATATATGTTAAAAGTAGGTCTCTGTTATTGGAAGAATAGGACAGCCAGAAATAAAGACTTGCCAGTTGTGAGACAATTTGGCTTAATTTAGCATAGTTTAACTCTTTTTTTTCTTTTACCATTTTTTACATACTCAATTCCAGGGCTAACGTAGAAATCTGTAATGCCCCCACTTATATATATGTATGTATGTGTATGTATGTATGTGTATATATATATACGTATATATATATATACATAAATATATAGTGTAACTTTGTATTTCCTAAAATGAGTAGTGATTTTGGGGTAATATTTTACACAGTATAACTTTTCCTTCCTGGAAATTATGTGTGTCTTTGTAAGAAAGGATCAACTGGTTAAAAAAAATACAGTAATTCTTCTAATTGAATTTTAGAGCCTGAAGGAACTAACCAGGGATATGAAATCTAGCTCAGATACATTAAGAGGACAGCAAGTCCTTTATCATTATAATCCAAAGCAGTGGGTTCCCTGTGGGAAATAAATGGAACTGAGATTTTAAAATAGGTGCCTCCCACTAAAGAGTCTTAGTGAAGCACTGGAAGAAAGTTAGCTTCTCAGAATGACTGAATGTGAGCCACTGTCAATAACTAGAGCATCATCAGCATCAGCCAGAAGAACTCTGACATGATTTACAATTGATATATTGTATTATGAATGTGAGAAAGCATGAGAAAAATTCAAGTTGCCTAAAAACCATGTACTCGAACAGCTGTTGGTTTTCTTATACCATGGCAGAGTAAATTAGATCAACCTGAGTGCCTACCAGCCCAATTACATGTATTTTCCTCCTTTAAGGCAAACATTTATTGTCT
Organism: Panthera uncia; assembly: GCF_023721935.1. Classification (NCBI taxonomy): domain Eukaryota; kingdom Metazoa; phylum Chordata; class Mammalia; order Carnivora; family Felidae; genus Panthera; species Panthera uncia. Next base: position 87,209,830 of record NW_026057584.1, read on the forward strand.
TTCTTGAAGTTGAAACTGTATTTTCTAAGACCAACTCCCAGAGCCCCCAGTGAGGGATTTTTTGTGGCTCTTGTTTAAGAAGGTCTATCGTAAGAAGCATCAAGTCCTTATTAGTAAGCCATAGCTGGGCTAGTGACAACTTCTGCAACCAGAAAAGTCTATCCACCTTGGAGAACATGGTTCCCTCCCTTCCTAAGAGAAGCGTGGCCCTTTGGTAAGATTTGGTTGAAGACTTCACCAATCTGAGACCTAGAGGAAATCTAAATACCCTTTCCAAGCCGTTTCTATTCTGCATCTTGTTTCTTTATTAGAATGTTGTCTCTCCTCCTTGGGGTCATCCCTCCTACGATAATTATCAGGCCTCCTCTGGTGTCACTGGAATTAATAGGAGTTCCCTTTGAAGAAGGCAGATGCTTTAACTACTATCTAATGTTCCCAGGAGAGCTGATGCAAATGATTGCCGGGAAGTTCAAAGTTCAAAGAGCTTTCTTTACTGAGCTCTACTGTTGCCACTGTAGTGAGTTGCTGTTGATCCTGTGATGATATTGGCATCTGGATTAGTTTTCTGCTGCCATAGCAAAGTACTACAAACTGGGTGTCTTAAAACAACAGAAATTTATAACCTCACACTTCTGGAGGTTACAGTCTGAAATCAAGGTGTTGGCAGGTCCACATTCCTCCAAAGTTAAGAAAGGATCCTCCTTACCTCTTCCAGCTTCTAGTAGCCCCAGATGTGCCTTAGATTATGGCAGCATAACTCCAATCTCAGCTTTCCTATTCGTATGGTCTCCTTCCCTTTGTGTCTTCACATGATCTCCTTTCTGTGTGTCTGTGTCCAAATTTCCCTCTTATAAAGACATCAGTATATTGGATTAGGTCTCATCCTAATTATTTCATCTTAACTTGATTACATCTATAAAGATCAATTTCCAAATAAGATCACATTCACAGGTGTGAGGGTTAAGACTTCAACATATTTTCCTGTGAAACAAAACTCAACCTATAAGATCCTCCATGAACTCCATTCAGTGCCATTGTCACTAGTGCATATTACAACCCCATCTAGAGGCATTATGCAGGGAAGGAGACGGTTTTATACTCAGCCTGGGCAATGCTCACTATGTGTAGGTTTCTAGGGTTCTGTTCTTGAAATCATCTTACTAAGTCTCTGTTTCAGGAACAGCCTACCCCTAGAGAGGCTGAGTGAGGAGCCTTCCCCATGTCTCCAGTGCCATAAACCCAGATGCCCTGCTCGCTCTCTCAATCTTTGCTTGGGATGTGAGTCCATACGTAGCAGCTATCTGTTTCTTCCATCATATAATTTGATTAAACAAAACAAAACATTTCTCTACAGACCTGAATTCTGGCTGAAAGTTAACATTCTTTTCAAACTGCTCTTGTTTTTAGTTTCATTATGGCCTTCACAGCAACTGAGTCTAGATCCTGCTGACCTGCAGCTTCAGCTAGCGTTCTATAACTTTGGAATGGGACTTAGGGTTTCTAAACATATCAATATTTACTCAACCCCTAATAAGTCAAATTCTGCAGAAGGAAACAAAAAATTCTACTTCGCTGAATATTCTGCTATATGAAATTCTAATAGGATTAATAATATAGTAATAATGGTCCAATTTTATTTCCCACTGAAAGACAGTAGAGTGCTCGCACTAAATCCTTTCTCTAAACTGCATTCCTGCAAGTTTTGAAATCATTTATTCAAAAACAACTCTTTCAGTTCTGATCCTACTTTAATCCTTGCCTTGATTTGTGTAGAGCTCCATCTTTTAACTGGAAAATATTCTATGGATCCTACTCACAAACTTTCTCCTAATGTCTTACTCAGACTTCCTTTTATGGGCTCAGAGAAACTGGGCAAATTCCCCTTTACTATCTTCTGGTAATGGTATCTCCACTCTGACTTCTGAGTATTTTACCTATTCCTGCCTTATCCTGCCTTATCCTGCCTGTATTTCATTGCTACACCCATAGATCTAAGTGGAGATAGCAACACATCCGTGTGTTATGCTTTGTCTTTCAGATGGATCATTTTCATTTCTTAAATAACCCTTAGCACTCTTAGCACGGAAAGTGATTTTTAATGCTTCTCCAAGGTCAAAACCTTTCATACCTATAAAGGTGTATGGCTAGAATAGAATCAGGTATATGATGAGATTTCAACATTCAAATGGGTGTTGGGGGACAGTAACATATTTCATTTGCAGTAATTTAAGTTAATTTAGTTGTAAAGAGCAAACACACACAGTTTCTCTATAGACCTCAATTCTGGCCAAAAGTTAGCATCCATCCTTTTCAAAACCGCTCCAGTTTAGGAACTGGGCTGCAGGTGCTTAATAACATATTCATAAGGACTCCCCAGTCTGTATCTTTGTTATTATAAAATGCTTTCCTTTGCTGTTTGTGCAATTCTAAGGCCCATTCACCTGCAGTTTAGAGTACTTGTTATCATCCAAACAGCTCTCAGGAGCATTTCACAATGCTAAGGAGATAGGCAGAGGGGCCCTTAAGAAATTTTTTAAAAAACAGAAGAACTAAAATGCATCACAAACACGAATGCCCGGAAACCAAAAGAAAAGTAAATGCCATTTTAAAAATAAAATAAAATCATGATCTCATTAAAAATAATTGCTAAGATAAAGTACACTGACAACAGAAATTACCTTTTAACTGTTTTCCTTAAATATCTTTTTTCTTCTCTCTTGCTCTGTTTTTAATAGAAGGTTTTAAATATGTTTTGTATGGAAAGAGATTCTGGTTTGAAGATAAATATAACTGCTAAATACAGAATCATGAATCTACAATTTATATAGCTTAAATATTTTCATTTAATTAAATTTATTGCTCTTCTTGTTAGTGTTTATTTCAGTTTACCAGATTCCCAAATTTGATTATATTATTAGAATTTTTATTCGCCATATTTATTTCTTCCTGTCCACTCTCCACCCAGATAATCTAGAGATTAATTCATCAGTTAATTAAAATGTATTCAGTAATGCCTTTGGCTTATAGTAAGCACTTAATAAAGGTTTTTGTTATTTTTTTTTTCTTTTCAAGATCTAATTGACAACCTCCCTGGTTATTGTAGTCAACAATTACTGAGTGCTTACTGTAGGCAAAATATTATGATAAATATTGGGACTACCCAGATGAGTAAGACATGGTCCCTAAACAGAGTAAGGCATAATAAAACAGATAAAGGCAGATATACAAAGTAGTAAATGCAATTATATAAAGTATAGGTATACAAAATAGTAAGTACATTTCAGCACATCCAGCAAAGACACAGAGAAAAGAAGGGTCTGGTAGTAGAGTATTCATAGTGGTCTTCATTATTACTCTAAAACCAGAATGCTGACCTATTTTTAGGCAAGTAGAAAGGAGAGGAAGGTCATTTCAAGCGGTACGAACTGCATGCTCAAAAGCATGAAGTTGTGAAAAAGCACAACACCTTTGAGAACCTCCAAGAAAGATAATGATGATGGTGTGGGAGTTATTTCAGGAGCTGTAAATGAAAGGTAAGCGATAGATGGATCAGGAAGAGCCTTGAGCCCAGCTAAGCAATTTAAACTTTATTCCTTAGGCTGTGGGGAGACATTAAAGGAATTTAAGCAAGTGGATAAAATGACAAGATTTACATTTGAAGAAGGTCATTTTGAAAACATTGTGAATGATGGATTGGAAGGAGTAAGACTATAGACAAGAAGCTAGAAGGTGGTTACTGTAGTCCACGGGAGAGATACTAAGGCTCTCAGCTAAGAACTAAGGTTCTACAGTGGATCTGTGTTAATTTTGTGTTATGTAAAGAAAGTCTATAGGACTACTGCATTCTCTTCTGTGGACAGACCTTTACAGGAAAACCATGATAAAATCAAATATTAACCCATAATTATAAATGTTAGTTCAGGGAACTTGAACATGGTGTTCTCATGGCCAAACTATTTTCTTGCTATGGAAGAAAAATCAAATCCTAAGCAGATTGTTTCTCTGAAATCCGTATAAGTGGAGCTAAAATAGAACATTTAATAGCTTCAGGAAAGCGTAGGCTGATACAACTGTCTTGGCAAAAGTATCAGAATATTTGGCTACAGCTCCCACCATCCATATTAGGTATGGCCTTGCCACTGGAACTGGAATATAAAATATTCTGAGACCAAGATCTGAGACACTTTTTTTTTTTTTTTTTTTTTTGTATAGAATGGAGGTTAGTGATGTCCAAGATTGGCCACTTTGAATATTTTTTTCCTCTGCTCCCACTGATCTTAATCCACTTTATGATTGATAGTTTTGGTTTTTTGTTTTTGTTTTTTGTTTGTAGTTACTTTATAATCAGGTTATATACTCAAGTCTTCAAAGCCTGTAATCTAAATGACATGTTAAGGCAACTTTATATATATCTCTACTGCAAGAGCTATAATATCGTCTGCCTCATAATAAAGGCTGCTCTATTTTAAACTTTCTGAGGAAAACTATTGTGGTTATCCTTCTCCTTTCCCTTCCCCCTTCAAATTATGCCAACCTTTTCACTAGCATTCTCTGGTGAAATCTTTGTGTGTATGTGCTTCTTACTGTTATTTCTGTGGATTGACTCTGCAAGCAGAAATTAGTTACAGGGGTAAGCTACTTGAACTAAATATAAAACCTCAGTTGATGATGCTTAAACAGCATTTGTCCAAAAATACTACAGCTTACGGAAATAGAAAGAGTTGGTAGAACCAGGCTTTTGATGAATCAAATGAAAATTTGTTCGCCTTAATTTTAGCATCATGTAATGGATTTATCACCATGTTAAATGAACTAAAGGCCAGGTCTCTCCCATGTGAAAAAAGAAAACATTTTTATAAATGCATTAGATTTGATTTTAAGATTCTGGGTGATGTCTATATTTTAGAAGAGTTGCAGATTAAAAAAAAAATACATATATACTTTTGGTGGTAATTCCCCAACATTGTAGCTGACAGCTTTTACTGATAGATTATAAGATAGGAACAGAGCTAGGAGAAAAGATCATGGTTTTTGGATATTCTATAATAAGATGAATAGTTGAGTCTGCAACTCCATCAAGTGAGAATGTCATTAACATTTAGGTAGTTGGTGAGATTACCTTAAAGAATACCACATTGGATGGATGAGAGAACCCTTCTCCTGGAAAACATTGTGCATAAAAAATGAGAAATACTGGAGATGAGCCAGGGTATAATGTTGTCATGGAAACTAGAGGAGTAGAAAGACTCAAAAGGGGAGTAGATGACATTGCCAAATGCCACTGAAAAATCAAAATCTAGACTGAAGCGTGATGTGAGAAAAATGTTCAGAAACTGTTGAAATGCTTTATATGTTGTAATTATTTCCCGCAATAGACTAATGAGGTTTGTGTCTCCATTTCATAGATGAGGGAGCTAAGATTCAGAGGAGTTAATTAATCTTGTTTTATACCATGCAGTTGGTAAGTGGTAGAGCCTAACTTTGAACTAGATAGTTGGTCTCCAGAGGATGGAAACCAGGATGTTAGGCTGAGTGTCTGGTCAGAGAGATAATGGGCTTGGCTACTAAGAAGGCATAAGTAAATGCTTTCCTACACCTTTCCTGAGGGCTTTCGGTGGGGGACGGGGGTAGTGGTGGAATAGGTGAATTATCCTGATTCAGAAGAGTATGGAGGAATAGAATGGATGATGTAGTTTTCACCTGACATCTTAAATGTTCATGTCTAAGTAGGAGATAGATTGAGCAGGAATCATGGAGGAGAGTAGGAGAGTTGCAGAGGGTACAGGAGGCCCTCTGGTAAGGCCTAAAGAAAAGTAAGCAGCTATAACATTATTCTTAACTAGGGATGTGCTTCTGAACCTCCTACAAGCTTTTTCAAAATGTTCAAGCCAGTCTAAATACCATCCCTGGAAATCGAGTCATTGTGAGCTAGGGCCTGGGGAATTTGAATTAGGGGAAGTTCTCTAGGTGATTTTGAATTATTCTCT
>NW_026057584.1:87216216-87250299 GCF_023721935.1 Panthera uncia
TGTTCTCCTTGGGGAGTGTCCATTTCAGCTCATGTGAGTGTGAGCTGAAATGCCCTCTCCCCCTGCCCTGTTCACACTCGGTCTCTCTCTCGAAAATAAACAAACATTAAAAAAAGGAAAATAAATAAAGGAGGACCCTTAGGCAAATGGACTGTTTTTCACTTTGTGCCATAATTCCCTGTTCCTTCCTTCCTTTTTTATCCCCATGTTCTCCTTGGGGATGCCTAGACTTTATCTGGTTCTTGTGTTCAAGTTGTTATTTCCTGACTCCTGACAAGCTATTACCTCCTAGTTTAATGCTTGACCCACTCCACAAGAATTTACATATCGAAAAGAAGTCCTTACCCATAGGAAAACCAGGTTTCCCCACATGAAACCATTTCTGCAGAGTTGAGGGGTCCTAAGCTTGATGGTTGGGAAGGGAGTGTCCATTTCAGCTCATGTGATTGAGTATAGGCAGTCAGCTATGAATAAGAGAATTTCTGAATCTAAAAACTACATAGCTCATGTATAAATCACCTTTTAGATCACCCTTAATAATGAAACAAGTTCACTTTGAGTCAACTGTATTTAGTGGTTTAAGGCTGTTTAAGGCTGGATTTACATTTTCTAGCACACATTGTACCTATAAAATCTTTATAGGCATAGTAACCAGTTGGGGGTGGAGGGACAGAAGAATGCTAGAAATATCCAGTTTGGAAAAACGAAAAAAGGGGTAAATTTAAACCATGGATAAGGAAGTACATATTATGACATTAAATGAGTTAAAGCAGCATTTCCAAGTACTTAAGGAAAGCACTTTCTTCCTTTTCCTCCCTGGTGTTCGGATATGATTCAAATCTGCGGACGGCTCCACTTTTTCCCTTGGCAGCTCCTCAGTACTCCTTGTGCAGCATGAATCAGTAATGATGATGCCAGCAAGGATGTGTCTGACATTCTGTGCCCAGACCCCGGTTCCCACTCAGACAATTAGAAGACTCTCCCATCTGGACACCGGGCTCCCTGTTCCACGTCTTCTCACAGCATGGTGGCTGAGACTGAGGCTGTGTTCCTTGGGCTTCAGATTCTACTAGGAAAGCCAAAACTGGCCAAGCCACATGATGTTAGACAAAAATTGGCTCAGCTGGAAATTGCTCTTCACATGTTTTTCAAATGCCCTCCCACGGTTCCCTGAGACAGTTTTGCCTTTGTGTCTGCTGGGAGGGGCCCCCTACACTTCAAACCTCAATTAAATAAAAATGCTTTTATTTAACACACACTGTCATCCAGACCTTCCTGCTTATTCTGTGAAAGAACAGGACTTGGACCTACTCTGTTCTTTGCTAGTTATCAGACCCTTGCTGGATTGGATCCCACATGAAGAATTTCTAATGATTTTCTATAGAAAGAGGGTTGGTTTTTTCCCCTTCATGTTACTCCACCAAGCATGAACAGAATAGGAATAGAAAATGAAAAGAATAAAATGTGCTTGGAGAACTCTTTGAAATGGAAGTTCATTTTAAGAAAATATCTGAACCTGACATAAAATATGCAAGTAGTCTAAATCATTATTTTAGGGTTGGCACAGGACAGTCTGCACAATGACCTTTACAAAATGTGAATGTCCCCCCCTTCAGTCGTCTTGTCTATCGTACTTTGGAATTATTGCCAACCAATGAAAACACATCCTGAGAATGCACAACCACTAATGGACCATCTAACCCTGTGACATAGGATTTCTGATTCCAGGTTTCTTTATACAATAGTTCAGTGAACTTAAATTGGCTTTCCTTGGTAAGATGTGATTTTCATCAAAGTCTCTGTACTAAGGACTCTCCTTCACAACCAATTATGCTTAAGCCAGGATGTTGACAGTAGCCAAACCTTTTTAAACTCAAGAAACAAAGCCTAAAAAATAGTATGGTGTAAACATTTTGGTTGAAAATATCAAGTATCATCCCTATGTCTGGTTGATGCCCCAATGAAGTCCTGTGGTAAGCTATCAGGGGAAGCTGTAAGCAGGCATTTGAAAAACATAAGAAAAAGTGATTCCAGCTGAGGCCATCTTAACACATCTTCTAATGGCCAGACTCCCTTTGGCTCACCTTGTTAAGCATCTGCCTGAAACCCACAAAGAAACCAGTTTGAGGCTCAGCTGCTATAATAAACAGAACAAACACATGGAGACACCAGCTAGCAGATGGGGTCTTGCTTATTGAGAGAGACTGATCTAGTGTCTGGCCACCTGTTGGCAGACACAGTACTCCTGGCATCCCCTTCCCAGAAAATTCAGACAGAAGGGAGGCAGGAAGAGAAGTGATTATTTATTTATTTATTCAGAGAAATGATTCTTTAAAGGACTAGAAGTAAAGAAAACACTTCTTAAGCCAAGTGTTGCCTATGAGAGCAGATAGTCAATCAAGGATGTTGCTTTGCAACAGCCTATGGGAACATAGGTCTTTCCAGACTAAAGGGAAATAAAAATGGTATGTATGCAATATTTCAAGTGTGAATTTAAAATCGCGACCACAAATGGCCTTTTAATAGTGACGCTAGCGAGACACCAAAGTATTGAATTTGCTTCCCACTGCTTTGCGTTGCTACTGTCAAATTAACTTCTGAGTAGCAAGTGGATACAAAAGACAAATTTCAGGAATAAGTGTGTAAGTCTTTCTGATTTACTCCCATGGTGATTATATCTGTAGTTTTTCTTAACTTTAGGGCAATAGAAACAATTAGCTTAACTTGGATTTTATCATTCTTCTTCAGAGCCTTGGATTTTGGCTTGCTGGGAAAAAGAAAGAAAAAGGAAAGGGAAAAGGAAAAAAAAAACATAATCATTCCCTAGGCATTTTTCTTTTATTATAACTTTGTGGAGGCTCCCAACTCCAGGCAGGCTTAAATTTGGAGGGTACGATCATGCCCAGGGGACTGACGTGCCTCAGAAGAAAGCAGGAGGTACAGGCAGTTGCCCCAGCTACTGCCTCATGTTCTAGCCCTTTTGAAGAGTGAGTGAGAATCTTCAGCTTGAACACAATACTAGGTAGAGAGGCACAGGGCCGCTGCGGTGACCTTATCTTACAAGCTCCTACCTCCTTTATCTCTACACTCTTCTTTGCAAGTTCCTCTTCCTAAGATTTTCCCCCAGCTATGCCACCCTCAGAAGCTGTGTTACATCTCTTGGAAAATACTGCTATTCTCTAGAATATGGGCTTTTTCTTTCACCCTATTATATAGTGCTAAAAGTACTGTTTTATAGGAGAAAAATCATAGAGTAGAAGTTTCAAAATAGCAAAAGACAAGAAAAAGAAAAAGCCCAATGCTCCTCCCCTTCAAGCCTCTCTTACTATGACAACTGGGTAGTTTTTGCACAAGGTGAGGAGTCTCTGTGGACAGCCCACATCATAGTGTCTTGTCAAATTCAATTCAGAACTTTTTTTCTTTTGTAACCTTTCTCTAGGAGTTAGAATACATTTTAAAAGTTGCTTAAAGGTACATGAAGTAATGGCTTTGAGATGAGAATCACATATTAGACCTGGAAAGAAGAGTAGAAATTATCCTGTTTTTACTTTGGGGACATAGAAACTGACACCAGATTTTAATTAAGTGGTTTGACCAAGACCACACATCTTGTGGGTGGAATTAATAGGACTGAAATCCCAAGTCTATGTCAATATCTTTAAATTATGTTGTCTCAGTCAATATAGCTCCTCAGATGTACTGGAAAGGTAGAAACGTGGTAAGCAGGTTAGGTAGTTAGTCATACTGCAAACCTGTATCCAATTACTACTGCACGATGCAAGGAACTATAGAAATTTGGCATGAGAGGTATTCCAGTTAGAACAGATTTTGGCTCTCCCTCTAACTGTGTGACTTTGGGCCAATTATATAACCTCTCTGTTCCTCAGTGTCCTCATCAATAAAATGGAAAGAATAAAACCTACTTCATAGGAGCAATCTAAGTATTGATGCATCTGTGCGGGTGTGGTTCATACAGTAATTACCTTTTGACAGCTATTACCTTTCTCAAAGCTAAGCCATTTTTTTTTTCATGATTGCTTTTCTCTGCTTCCTTTTGAAAACGACACCTTCGATCATTTAATTCTCCTTGTATATTACTAGTTTTGTAGGGGTAACTTTTTTCCTCTGTCAGTTGTAAGGCTTTTCAAATTAGTGTAAACTGCTTTTTTATAAGCATACTGCTTATTCCCCAATTTTAGATCCCAAATACAGATACGGAATCAGATCGTGTACAGTACATTACATGACAGTTCTGTCAAATAATTCTGCATTCTTCAAAATATTTTCATGTATTCTTACTGTCCGTCTTCAGCTTATGGGGTAGAGAATTGCATCCACTTCAACTTTGAACCAATTCTGTGAACAAACCTCATAAGTTATCCCATCACATGCTTTGTTTAACTGTTTTTATTATCCACTAATTCTCCTACTACTGTAGGGGAAAATTTGTTGAATTTGGTTGGGTTTTTTTTTTTTTTTCATAAGCCATACTACTTTATTTCTTTTGATTCCAGTATTCTCTTGGTAGTTACAGATTTTCTTTTATAACACGTATTCATTAATCTACTAAGGTTTGATGTTATTCAGGAGCGATTTCCACACTTGTTCTTCTAATGATGTTTGAAATAGATTGCAACGTTTGACCTCACATATTACCCCAATTCACTATAACTTCACAAAGAATGAATAACATTTCCAAATTAACCAACTGACATGTTCCCTAAAATGAATACTATAGGAAGCCTCATATATCAGAACCTTAATGAAAAACATAGCATTTATGATATATTCTTGTTACAAAAGTAACATTATTGAAGTATAATTTGGAAAATCAAGATAAGGAAAACTTTTAAAATAAATCCCCTCTTACCCATAGATAACTACAAATACTTATAGTTCATATATTTTCATTTGTACATATGTATATTCATATTTTTTAAAGTGATACTGGGATCATATATCTTATAGCATTTTTTTACCTAACAATACATCATGAAAATATGTCAATGCCATTTAAATATTTTTTATGACATGATTTTTAATGACTATTTAATGTTTTATTGTACAGAAGTCATACTTACTTTAGACACTTTACCTTTTTAAATTTTTCTTTTTTATAAATCATGCTTTGTATAATAAATGATAAATTGTAGCCTACATACAGAAGAGTAATAACTTTTATTGAGCACCTGTTATGAGCTAGGAATTTTACTTACATGTTCTTAGTTCACACAGATTCTTCAATTTGCAAAGTAAGAATTACTACCTTGCTATAGATGAGGAAACTTTACAGATTAAAAATAACGACATTGTGGTTTACAAATTAATCAATGCCAAATACTTAGAAAGTAGTTAAAATTCAAAATCAGGTAGGCAGAGGACAAAGCTTACATTCCTTGTTTCCTCAAATTTGCCCTTAGACTAAATCTCTAGAAGTAAAATAATTTCTAAAAAAAAAAAAAAAAGGGGGGGGGAACCCATTCTAAATCATTTGCTGTATCACAAAGAGACTATTCATATTCTTGTCTACATTCCAAACTTACTCTTTTATTTTTTTCAATCTTATTTACCCCCCAAAAAAATCATTTACCAAGTTGCAAAATCCCCATTAGTGCTAATAAAATTCAAAACTCTTCTTGGGGCGCCTGGGTGGCTCAGCTGGTTAAGTGACCGACCAACTCAGGTCATGATCTCACAGTTTGGGTGATAGGGCTCTGCACTTGACAGTGTGACACCTGCTTAGTGTTCTCTCTCCCTGTGTCTGTCCCTCCACCGGATTGCCACATGCACGCACTCTGTCTCAAAGTAAACATTTAAAAAAATTCAAAATTCTTCTTCATTACTTGTTGCAAGTTTAATTAATCACTACACTTTAATAACTTTAATGAACATTTTCTCTTGATTAATGAAACTCCTGAAACGTTTACCATTCTGACCTCTGATAACCTTTTAGTCAGCATTTCACACTGGATAGATTACTTCTTGGATAATCATTCCTTCAATGACATGGCAATTCAGAAGATTTCTCCTAAAATTTGAAGAAACTAAGTTTTTTCTTAAAAGACTGATTTGTAGTTAAAAAAATAAATAAAACGAAACCTTAAATTCAACCCCATGGAAAAATGCTTTAAGATCGACTGTCAGTAATTTGCAGGGTATTTTTGTTTTCGTTTGATCTTTTAACCAGCAGTGTTAACAGTGCCAACTCTGACTTATATGTACTAACATAACTAAAAGGGTAACTCAAAGTTCAAGAATTTCCAATTACTTAAATTCAATTTAGGGATGAATTTTATGATACAGGTGTCAAGTTTTCTTCATAACTGTTCTTAAACTATATTTAATTTTCTGTAACTTATTACCAGGAGACCTAAAATGTTACAGGGAGGGCATGGGGAAGAGTTTATAGACCTGGGATTATCTTCCTATCTTGTCTAGAAATATAATTGGTTTAAAATTAGTAGGGTTTATCTCTTAATTCAACTTTTTAATTTAAAAGAAAGGCTCTTCTTGGGGTGCCTGGGTGGCTCAGTCGGTTAAGCAACCAACTCTTGGTTTCAGCTGAGGTCATGATCTCATGGTTTCATGGGTTTAAGCCCTCGGGTTCTGAGCTGGCAGCACAGAGGCTGCTTGGGATATTCATTCTCCCTCTCCCTGCCTCCCCCTGCTTCCCCCTCCCTCCCCCACTCCTGCTGTTCTTTCTCAAAATAAATAAATAAACTTATAAAAGAAGGGCTCTTCTGAATGTGAAACGTACAAATGCATGATTTTCAAAAGCATATTTTTTAACAAATTCAGAATATTTTGATGAATACAAGACAGTCAATCTAAATTAAACTGAAATCCATTCCTTTTTATCATTTTTACTCTCCTCCTATCCTGTCATTGTATAAGTTAAATGAAAACAAAGAAAATTCCATTCTGCTTGTCATTGTATAAGGCAAATGAAAAAAAGAAAATTCCCAGAAAGAGTTTATAATTTTATACTTTTATGTGTTATATGTATAAACTTGAGTTTTCAGTGTTACAATTCCTTGAATCACTTCAAATTTGTTGGTCCTTTGCCTGAAATTTGAATACTTTTCTAAGAGTTGTACTTCCATTAAGGAACCCATTAGTGATACTTTTGCATAATTTCTTGCTCAACTGTATACATTATTAAAATACAACTTTATTAAAGAATCTTCTATGTTAATTCTTCATATTACCAAATGTCATTAACAGGGTCATATTTATAAGTCAATATTAAGACCTTACTCAAAATAGACATCTACCTTAAATCTCTCGTTAGTTCTTAGGTTTTATCCATTGTTCCTTATCTAAATATTCCTTTACCTCCAATTCAAAGGAATCCAATCTCTTATTTAACCTAGGTTGAGAGATACTTGCTCTACCTTATCCCAGACATTGTTACTTTGGCACTATATCAAATGTCAAAAGCCCCTCACCCTCTTTGTTTCAGCTTTCAACTCTTTGAGAAAGGGGTAGAGTTTAATTCTAATGCTCATTTTCACTTAACCCATGGCATTCATTGACATCTCCCCATTTCCTGATTCTTTTGTTGTCCCTGACTTTCTTTGATACTTAGGGAAAACAGTTTCTCCTAACTAAAAAATGGTTAGAAGGAAAGATCAACTACACTGGTGACATTTAATAGCCTGAATGCCATGACTGTTTCCAAACCAGAAATTTTCTTTCTACTTCATTACCTCTCGTCCTTGCTTTCCAATCTTAATTTGGTTTATTTTTTGTATTCCTTACTATCTGCCCTATATGTTTAAGAATTAAATATTTCCCAGTATCTTCATTTCCTCCACATTAATATATTTGAGGATTGTGGTTTGTTTTGTTTTTGTTTTATTTACTTATTTTTTATTTTTTTGTCTTTTTAGAAAAACAATACTATATATTTGGTCTTTCCACAGCCACTAGAGCAAAAGTATCAGCCTTGGATTTTCAGGCTTAGAGGGTGACTTTAACCAAATTCACTAGACATGGAGTGTCTATCAGTTTTAGACATTATCTGTATTATAACTATTTGTTGTCTGGCACAGAGCAGGCACTAGATAAATGTTAAAGGATGATGTGTGGTGAAAAATTTCTCTTCAGTATTCAGACTTTTGGTCTTCTAAGTTTTACATGCCTTTCATATGTAAAGATTCAATTCCTGATTTTGGTTTGCCTACTTTTACCTTGAATTCCATAGTACTAGAAATTATAACAAATCAAAGCTTCCTTTTTTTTTGTTTTTTTAAGTTATTTATTTTGAGAGTATGTGTCCAGGTGTGGAGGGGCAGAGAGAGAGAGAGAGAGAGAGAGAGAGAGAATGAGAGAGAGAGAATGAATGAATGAATCCCAAGCAGGTTCCATGCTGTCAGTGCAGAGCCAGATGCATGGCTGGACCCCAGGAACCATTGACATGATGACCTGAGCTGAAATTGAAAGTTAGATGCTTAACTGACTGAGCCACCCAGGCACCCCTGCAAATCAAAGCTTCTAAAAAGTAATTTATGTAGAAAACTTTACCTTTCCAAATAAAGGTAAAAGGTGATTTTATCAAAATTTTAAGGCAGAGGAACAGACCTATGTAGTTTTCTGTTAGTATATGTGTTTTTTTTTTTGTTTTTTTTTGTTTTGTTTTTTTTTTTTCCCCCCTGTCTGGAATGGAAAACATGAGGACTGGCCATAACTGGAGGCTTTACAAAGATAAACTTACTTACTGTGTCACTTGGCCTGATGGCTTTTGACACTTGGTGAATTTTAAGTGGATGGTGTAAGAATGTGTTGCTGTTGTTGTTGTTGTTGTTTTGTTGTTGTGGTTTGGTTTGCTTCTCATGCTCATTCATATTTTAGTCAATTAGGAAATTTTCCAGATGGCCTGAAGGTGATAATTTGAAGAGAGACATTAGGTCATGAAATATAATTCTAAGAGAAAAAGATAGTTTCTCTACAGAAGAATTCAAGAGTCCTATCATTTTTTGTGAATACATTTTTCTTTTCTTTCTTTTTTAATATATGAAATTTATTGTCAAATTGGTTTCCATACAACACCCAGTGCTCATCCCAAAAGATGCCCTCTTCAATACCCATCACCTACCCTACCCTCCCTCCCACCCCCCCCCAAGTGAATACATTTTTCAGCAGGGAATTTAAATAATACTTTTAAGAAACAGCTTTTAAAATATATTTTAAAAAAATCAAGGCTACGCTTCACAGAAAAGAAACCTAGCTATCCCAAACTATTTAGTTTACCTTTTCAATTTAGTCTCTGTTTATTCATAAATACTTCATTTGGGTTAGGATACTGTTTATAAATGATCCTGGAGAATGTTCCTTAATTACACAGTTATATCCAAATGAACCCAAAGAGTTAAGAAAATTTGCATCTGTGCAACATATATTTTTTTACATTGTTTTTACCAGTTATAATGAACATGCATTGCTCTAAAGAGAAAGTGGTAAAGATCAGGAATAAAATAAACACATACACAATCAGCTAAGTATAAATTGCTTGTACTAATGTGATGTAAATAGGCAGGCACCAAAGATGTCTAATTATTGTACAGCCTACATGAGACATCTGGGTATTCTCCAGAAACTTTGAGTTTTACTTAGAAATTAAAGGGAGAGCTTTTTCTCTCTTTTTTTTTTTTTTTTTTTTTTTTTAAATGCAAGTAAAACCACAGGAGTAGATTCCTCAGGGCGCCGGCACACTAGGACCTGTGGCTGGTCTGCTGGAACAGAAAGATGGCAAGTCTGGTTTGGTTGTTGTGTTGATGGTCTGGATGGAAGATGTGGTTGACTCAGCAGACAGCCATATAGAGGGAAAGGGTATTTTGCACAATGTCAGCGATTTTTCACAATTTGTTTGCAGCCACGAAAATTTGGTAATCTCAGATCAGTTCAGTATTTTCATCATAGTTTTGCCAGGTAATTTATTTTGAACACATGTATGGTTTTGCTTACTTTTCCTGAGGAACAGAGTTCACTGACTTTGAAGGGGAAAAATAGTATTTTAAAGAATTATCTCTAAATTGTGTTATCTAAATGGGAAAATATAGTTTTATATTAAGTGGTATACATTGATCCAGATTAAAAACAGTAACTTTATAGATGGAAATGAGAATATGCAACATATTGAAGTACAGGAAATCTAATATCTTAAAGGATTCTAGCTTATTTTGATCTTGTTCTGGGGACTTTTTATAGTCTGCCTGATTGTTAGGAACCCAATAGCAATAACTCAATCATTATTAGCGAATGAATACTAAGTAATAACTATTTATCTAAATATAGGAGTACTTGGAAACTTATTTAAGAATAAAATATAAGATCAATAATGACATGATAGATTATTTTGTCATGTTTAAAAATTATGCAAATTTTGGATTAAAAGCACAAGATAATTATTTTTGGTAAATAAACATGATAAATAAAACATTAACAAGAAACATACCCTTGAAGATTAATCTACAATCAGTTTCAGCATCCTCTTGGGTTGTGAAGTATAATAGGTAAATGTTGGGTATAGACAGATGCCATGTGCATGATTGAATAGAGTTGGAATGGAAACAAAGAGGCAGCTAAGCTTAAAAAAAAAGTTCTTTCAAATAACACAATCAAAGAATGCATATTAATGTGCCTCATAGGTTAATTTCATTCTTTATCTTACAGCAATGACAGGGTAGAAGTTAACAATGTAACAAATGTGTCTTTATGATCAAAATAACTTAGGAGTCTGATCAAATATTCAAGTAGATTTTTTTTTTTTGTAAGAATGACTTTAACTAAAAAAATAGTGTAAGCTTGTATATAGATGGGTACAGTTCTATCAGAAGGAAAATTCTGGGAGTGAAAGCCAGTCTATACCCTGAATGCCTGAACAACTAATGTAGCCTCACTGGAGAGAATGTGTCAAAAGAGTATCCACTTGATTTTCTTTCAGTGACTTAATGTGCTAATTAAACTGTAAGTTCACAGATATGAATTACCAAGCAAGAGAAATGTACTGAAAACAGTCTTCCAACTCACCATTGATTTATTACTATGCGTATGGGAGAAGGGAGGAATAGAAGTATTTACAACCCTGAATCAACAAATTTATAGTTCATGATAAAAACTGGCTCATTTGGTAAGTATTTTTTCAAGCCAACTGCAAATGAATCAACAACTTGAAGCCAAACATTGTGACAATGATCGACAGCAGTGGAAATGAAGCTTGAGAGCTAGGTGATGAGGTCACGTATATTCTAAGTCACAGGACTCTAGCCATTTGTATGTGATTATGGTTAGTAATGATGGGAAAATAGGGAAAAATGTAATTAGCCATCTTTCCATACTGGGAAAAAAAAGAGTCTTTGGATGAAATACTTAATAAACGGAGCAGTGAAAAGTATAGGGTGACAGATTTGAGACAGTTTGTGTCCACTGAATAACAAGCAGTCTTGCCATTCAGTAAGAAACAACTTAAAATTGCCAACAACAGTAGTTCTGGAAATGTTCTACCGTACATTACCCCCCTCTATTCACATCCTCTCTCTTCAGTGAAATAGTTTACAACACAGTTTTTAAATAGTATTGCTGTCGCCTGTTTCATGCATGTATGTAAACCAAAGTTCTAAAAAAAATGTACTACAGAGAAGAGTAGGGAACTTAACACTGCCCCGATTTTTGGTAATAGCTCTCTTTCCTCTAGCACAATTCTCTAAAATTACTTGTTCAGCATTGGAGGGAAAAAAGATTTCAGGGTTTTGTTTGTTTTTTTATAGAGGTGATATGAAACACTTTATTTTCATACTCCAATATATTGAAGAGATAAATGTAAATTTTATGTAAGATATTAAAGAACTTGCCTTTCATTAATTCAGTTATTTTTGGCTTAGTTCTTATTTTTCTTCCTTCTGAAATCACTGGGTCTGTTATACCATGGTGTAGACATATGTTGCTAAGTGCTTGAAAACATTGGCAGGGTCCTTACTTAGCCTTTTATGAATGAGCAAAGCCCACAGAAGCGAAGTGACTGGTCTGAGACCTTAGGATTAGCCAACTGCTGAGTTGGAACCCTATTACATGTTCCTGGCTCACATAGTTTATTACTTTCCAATTCCTTCTCTTAACACAGAATCACTGGTAAGGCTAGATGAATTTTCAAACACTACACTAAAATTAAAGAGTGCCAAGAAACAGAGCAAAGAGAAATGTAGGATTAAGTTTAGGTTAGTAAACTGTTGCCCTTAAATCTACCTTAAAAACTACTCAACTCCTCCAATTATACCTGTGTATACCCTTGTACCACTAGATTTAATGTTAGAAATAATAGTAATGTCTGCCTGAGGTAATATGCTGCAAGGCTGACTGATGTTGACTCAAAAACTAAAGAAAATCTTGGGGAAAGGATAGTTTATATTATTTTAATTAAACTTATTTTTGAACTTCGATTAAAGTTGCCTTAATTTCTTTAGTTCCCTAGGCAAAATACCCAATACTTTTTTTCTATCATATTGAAAATTCTACATATATTTAGTCTTTAAGTCATTGACCAAATTCACCTTTTGGGTGTTTTTTTATCTTTTTTCTGTGTGCCCCTCCCTCAACTTCTTTCTAATAAGATAGACAAATTGTTGAATTTCCTTTTTCTAGAAGTAATTGACACAATGTGAAATATTTGATCATTTCTTATCATGGGTCACTCTCCTATTCCTCTACTCTGCAGGTAGCTTGTACCCAGACTAATGTTTTGAATATCAAAAGAAGTGTTCTTTCTCTTATCTCTGACCCCACACACTATACTACAACAGATACAACACAGTTGTGGCATTTTGGACATTTCTTTTTCCACAACTCGGTGCTTTGGATCCCAAGTCTCAGCCCACACCATGAGGTTGAAAAAATGTTTTAATAAATGTCATTGAGTACCTGAGGGCACAGATAAAATTGTCACAAATGTTAGAAGTGCTACAGGTGTGCAAGATCATCCCTATATGGAATCTGAGACTGAGGCCACAAAGATTTTATTCTCCCTTGGGCCACCTGGGTGGCTCAGTCAGTTAAGTGTCTGACTTCAGCTCAGGTCATGATCTCGCAGTTCATGAGTTCGAGCCCCATGTCGGGCTCTGTGCTGTCAGCTCAGAGCCTGGAGCCTGTTTCGGATTCTGTGTCTCCCTCTCTCTCTGCCCCACCCCTGCTTGCACTCTGTCTCTGTTTCTCAAAAATAAAAACTTAAAAAAAAAAAAAAAGATTTTATTCTCCCTTTGAATGTATAGTTAGTGCCACACACTAGTCTGAACACATTAGGTAAAAGTGTATCTGAGATGGATGGGTTAAGCTATCCCCAAGGAAGTCAAGTAAGGAGGAAGAACAGCCAGAGAGCTAGGACATGAAAAGAGTGCCAATAGGCCTGAGGTCGAGGGAGGAAAAGGAGAATCGGCCCTCAGCAGTTTGTAAGGTTGTGGCCAGCGGTTCCTAGTTTCTCCTTTTATCTGAAAAGCTCCAGTAACACTCCGTCCTCTGACCATTCACCTCCACCCCCAAGATGCATGGCTGGGCTTATGATTTACAAGCTCTGATAACTTCTTAGACTGTATCTCTTTATACTTCATCCTTGGCCGCAGCATCCATTTCCTATGTGTAGCCCTGACGGGATGATAATATCAGCATATATTTGTTTACCTTCTTTCTATTTTACCCCCCATCTTCTTTACTCTCAGGTACACTCAAATGGTTTTCCAAAGAGGCTAAAAACTGTCCCCTATGTCTCCCAAAAGGAGCCAGATCAGTCATACCTTTGTTTTAACGTTAGCCATGATTGTATCCTTTCTTTAAAGCCTTTACTTATTTTGAAATTAGCCATGATTATATCCTTTCCTCAAAGCCTTTACTTATTTTGAAATCACTCATTTTCAATATTAACAATAGACTATATTCTTATAATTAATAGTATACAGATATGCCAAAAGCAAATTGAAGTTAGTGTATCTGTCCCATGACCTGGGGCAAATGTGTTGATCAGCATCTCCTTTAGAGAGAGCAGCTGTCCTCAGTCCTAACCCAAGGTGACATTTAGCATTTGTGGACTCCTTTATCGACAGTCTCGGAAGAGTGGCCTTAGATTGAATCAGCTTTCCACTGCTGTTTCCATTTAAGATCCACGGTGTTATATTGGCAAACCAAGGTAGCATGAGCTGATGCTGCCACTAAGTGTGGCAACTGGTATTTGAAAACCACAGGGGTTCTGCCACTGGATCAGTCAATTCACCACTGATCAGCTTGCAATGCTCTAGAGGAAAATCTATACTTTCCACCATAAACAGCAGTATTTGACATAACAGCAATCATTCAGGTACACTAGTCTTACCTATCACATAACATTTGACTTTTCAGCAACTTAAAAAAAAGATTGCCTTAGTCTAGAATAATATTAATATTTAGTTAATAAAGAGTTACAAATTAGTTGAGAGAAAATTGCTTTCTGGGCCGTTAAGATAGAAAAGGTCCTTTGAGGTGGTACTGGTCAGAGATTAATTTTTGACATTTATAGCCTACCTCTGAGCTTTAAGAAAATAAAAATGGAATCAAATCGGGTCAAGCAAGTACAAATGAGAAGATATTGCTGAGAACTGCATGAGCACCTAAAACACCTAAACCCAAATTAAACAGCAACTCTGAATTGCAACCCCACCTGTGAATCATGCGGGGGAGGAAAATACAGAGGGTTTATTTAGAAAGTCTTGGCAGTAGGAAAGTAGGGAGGAAAAGCTTCAAGATTGCTAATTTATTTTGCTAAGGGGCTCATCAAGACTAGTAGACACAGGAAAGATTTCAGACTGTCTCATAAAGTGGCTTACAATCAATTGCAGACCTAGACATATTAGTCTAGAATCAAAACATTATTGCTTTTAGTCACTGAACATAACTGAGCACAGCATGCTATATAGAAAGATTGCAGGCGGCCAAAACCACTTGGCTTTGGCAGATTTTTTAGCTTTTGCAAATGACAAAAACATATGCAGAGCAGTAGCCTTCCTTTCAAGCAAGTTCCTGTTAGCTGATCACCTTAAATTGCAACTTAAAACTTTGTTGCTGATAGTTTATTTTCCTCTTCATCCTTCCTGAAACACTCCTTTATTACTTTAAATGATGGATTTCTCACCAAGCATCATATTCTATACTGGAGTTCTAGCACTAAAACAAGAGGCCTTTCCCTGGAGGGTGGGGTGTGGTGGGGGGGAACATACATATTGTCACTTTTTCAAAAGAAATTTTCATTAAAACCTTAGCATCCGTGACTCTCAAAAGTGAAATAAAATGTAAAGCTTGCTAAGGCATAAAAATACCTGTTCTCCAAATAACAGGACTTAAGCACGACAATTTTGCTGCTGAGGCTGTTGAACGTTTTAAGGAGTACTTCTAATCCCCTTTATAGCTCTGTGCTGAATGCAGAAACACTGTTCTCTGGTGAGAGGGTGATCTTAGAAGTGTTAAAAGTGTTGGCTTTTGCAAGGTTATGGAGAACCTTCTGACCTTCTTTTATTATTCTGTGTTCTACCCCAGAGATGTATGCTTTATCAGCATTGGTTGATGGATCAAGTGTAATTCAAACCCAGATTGCCATCACCGGAAGTGATCTCCTGAGTTCTACTTGAATTCAGTTTCTTGACTTTGACCATCAAACAAATAGTTCCTGGCTAGCTCTGCAGCCCCATACACAAAGTAAACTTTCCACCTTGTTGGTAAACTCTTTTAGCAGCCCCTGTCTTTGAAGCAAAAACTAGTTCTTGATTGTAGTACTATCGGGGGTAGGTTGTTTGCTTGTAAAGGAAGAAAGCATGGAAATTGCTAACTTTGTTCATTGTGAGTGAGGCAAACATGAATATCTCTGAAATAATCTACTTGTCCACTTTGGTCACTACTATGAAAAGTGATTCCAGAAACAAACTCGGGTCATGCTAATCCAATATTCTCTATTGCACTGAAGCTATTAGTGAAGAATTGTTTTTTAAAAAGTGTAAAACAAAAATCATAAAATGCTTTGGTTATCTTGGAATTATTCAAGTTTGTTGAGACTTTTAGCTGCCTCTCTAAGTCAAGATGTTTGTTGTTGTTATTGTTTGTATCTTTATTTCTCTTTGTTTTACTACCATACAAAACCAAACCAAAACAAAACAAAAAACCTGTGTCTTTCACAAATATAATACATTAGTTAGAGAGGCAATACTGCCAAAATGTTTATGCAGAAATAGTAGTGAGATTTTGAATGTAATTGAATTCTTCATATAAGTACATTCTAGGTCATAAGTTCCTTTTTTTTTTGTTTGTTTTATTATTGTTAAATATAATTTATTGTTAAGTTGGTTTCCATACAACACCCAGTGTTTATCCCAACAGGTGCCCTCCTCAATGCCCATCACCCACTTTCCCCTCTCCCCCTCACCCCCCATCAACCCTCAGTTTGTTCTCAGTTTTTAAGAGTCTCTTATGTTTTGCCTCCCTCCCTCTCTCACTTTTTTTTCCTCCTTCTCCTCCCCCATGGTCTCTGTTAAGTTTCTCAGGATCCACATATGAGTGAAAACATCTGGTATCTGTCTTTCTCTGCCTGACTTATTTCACTTAGCATAATACCCTCCAGTTCCATCCACGTTGCTGAGAATGGCCAGATTTCATTCTTTCTCATTGCCAAGTAGTATTCCATTGTATGTATAAACCGCATCTTCTTTATCCATTCACCAGTTGATGGACATTTAGGCTCTTTCCATAATTTGGCTATTGTTGAAAGTGCTGCTGTAAACATTGGGGTACAAGTGCCCCTGTGCATCAGCACTCCTGTATCCCATGGGTAAATTCCTAGCAGTGCTATTGCTGGGTCATAGGGTAGTTCTACTTAATTTTTTGAGGAACCTCCATGCTGTTTTCCAGAGCGGCTGTACCAGTTTGCATTCCCACCAACCATGCAAGAGGGTTCCCGTTTCTCCACATCCTCTCCAGCATCTATAGTCTCCTGATTTGCTCATTTTAGCCACTCTGACTGTCATAAGGTGGTATCTCAGGGTGGTTTTGATTTGTATTTCCCTGATGAGGAGTGACGTTGAGCATCTTTTCATGTGCCTGTTGGCCATCTGGATGTCTTCTTTAGAAAAGTGTCTATTCGTGTCTTCTGTCCTTTTTTCACTGGATTATTTGTTTTTCAGGTGTGGAGTTTGGTGAATTCTTTATAGAGTTTAGGCACTAACCCTTTATCCTATATGTCATTTGCAAATATATTTTCCCATTCCATCAGTTGCCTTTTGGTTTGTTGATTGTTTCCTTTGCAGTGCAGGAGCTTTTTATCTTCATGAGGTCCCAATAGTTCACTTTTGCTTTTAATTCTCTTGCCTTTGGAGATGTGTCCAGTAAGAAATTGCTGCAGTTGAGTCAAAGAGGTTTTTTCCTGCTTTCTCCTCTAGGGTTTTGATGTTTTCCTTTCTCACATTAGGGTCCTTCATCCATTTTGAGTTGATTTTTGTATATGGTGTAAGAAGTGGTCTAGTTTCATTCTTCATGGATTGGAAGAATAAATATTGTTAAAATGTCAATAGTACCCACAGCAATCTACACATTCAATGCTCCCCAATCAAAATTGCACCAGAATTCTCTAAGCTCAAGCAAACAATCCTAAATTTGTACAGAACCACAAAAGACCCCAAATAGCCAAAATAATATTGAAAAAGAAAACCAAAGCAGGAAGCATCACAATCCCAGACTTTAGCCTCTACTACAAAGCTGTAATCATCAAGACAGTATGGTATTGGCACAAAAACAGACACATAGACCAATGGAATAGAATAGAGATCCAGAATTGGACCCACAAATGCATGGCTGACTAATCTTTGACAAAGCAGGAGAGAGTATCCAATGGAAAAAAGGCAGTCTCTTTAACAAGTGGTGCTGGGAGAATTGGACCGTATCTTTGCTTTGTAGTCAATTCTCTCATCTGAACCCGTCACACTACTCTGTGTATTTCTAGCTTTATTTTGATTTAGGAAAGCAAGCCTGCATTTCATCCTCTGCTAATATTCTAGATGGTTTGTGCTCTGTCCTAGTTCACCTGTCTGAAAGTACTTCTCACTTTGCTCAAACTCTGATCCCTGCTCACAGGGCAGCTTCCTGCCAGCTTGTCAGTGGTTTCTCAGTTTCTGCCTACACAAAGTCATCTGAAGCCAGAAGCTAAAACACGAACATTTCTTTGGAAAGAAAAGTATAAATAAATAGGTATATTAAGATCAAAAAACAACAGTAGGAAAATAAGCCATTTTACCTTTAAAAAAAAAAAAAAAAGTTTATTCTGAGGCGAAAGCAGGGGGAGCAGAGAGAGAATCCCAAGCAGGCTCTGTGTTGTCGACATGGGGCTCAAACCCATGAACTGTAAGATCATGATGTGAGTGAACCACCTAACCGAGTGAACCACCCAGGCTCCCCAACCCATTTTACCTTTTAGTGTGAACTTTTAAAACCTAAATAAATACAATAGAATTAAACTGCCTAGGGAGATAAGCTACTTCTAGATTGATTTTTTTTTTTTTTTTAATGCCATTGAAGCAAAGGAAGCAGCACCACTTTTTTTTTTTTTTTTTTTTTTTTAACGCTTTTTATTTATTTCTGAGACAGAGACAGAGCATGAACGGGGGAGGAGCAGAGAGAGAGGGAGACACAGAATCGGAGGCAGGCTCCAGGCTCTGAGCCATCAGCCCAGAGCCCGACGTGGGGCTCGGGCTCACGGACCGCGAGATCGTGACCTGAGCTGAAGTCGGACGCTTAACCGACTGAGCCACCCAGGCGCCCCAGCAGCACCACTTCTTAAGAGAGCACATTGTGTTCTGAGTAGTAGTGGTCATAGCAATAACATTCCTCAACTTATCTCCTCCAACAAGTGCCTATTAAGAATAATTTTTCATTTTATTTCATTTAGTGCTTCCAAATATAATGGGTGAAACTTAGATGCAAAAACACAAAAGTTCACATTCCTAGTGTATTCACATTGAGTGCTGAGCTACTTTTATTCTATACTTTATCTTGCTTTATCCTAACTTTATTCACATCTTTGGTGATTCCATAAGTTCACAGTGGTGCTTGCATACCAAAGGAGGAGGAAAAGAAACTGGAGTACCCTTAGAATGACAGTGGCCATAGACAGGCTCCAACACTCCACTGATAAATCTTACTGCTCCGTGTTAAAGACAGTAAATCAGGAAATCCTCATGACTGAATAATGTCTGGACCCAAAATCTCTATAGCTAATGATGCCAAGATGGGAAAAGACATGGCATATGGCTGAGAAGGATAAACTAATTGATAACTTGATTGATCTTCAAACATAAAATAGGACAAAAATATTTATCATTTATAAATATATCACTAAAAATATTTTCACTTAGTATTTATATTTATAAGAATATAAATACATTTATTTGAAATCTATTCCTTTTTATTCTGTTTTTATATTGTGAAATCTCACTCTATTCAATTTAAAATTAAATGTTATTTGGGTGGCTTTATTCCAGCAATTTGGCAATTTACTAAGGTAATAAAAGAATTCATATTAACTAATAAGTGCTCACAAAAGGCTTTCTACATTAGAGCTGAGTTTTATTGAATTTGAACCTGGTCTGGCATTAACATTGCTGTTTAACCGATATAGCATTTATTATGCTATATTATACTCATTGTCTGAACATTAGCCCTACCATTTCCTCAGATGGACTTTGGAGAAGTATTTAAAGAAGTGTTCACTTACATAAAATGTATGTTTATTTCACTAATACTTTTTTCATTGAATTAAAACTATATTTTAAAACATACACAAACTTAAGAATGACTTGGCTATTTCACAAACTGGTCTTTAGACCTCAAGAAAATTTGCAGTCAATTAAAAGCTGGATTAGAATCAGCCTCTTCTTAGAACTCATCACTTCTGTCATCACTTTGACTCCTAGAAAGACTTTAAAAAAATTGATAGTAAAAACATTTAAAAGAGTGTTAATAGTAAGATTTATTGTTACTCCAAATGAAATTCAGATAATACCTGTCTACATGTTCTATAATACCTTGAGGACATGTAATAACAATAGTTAACACCACTTATTATGGACAATCAGCTGTTATGTGATTTACATAAATTATCTAACTTAGTCTTTATTATATCGTAATGATGTAGGTCCCAATATTCCCATTTACAAGTGAGAACAATTGTATATAAAAGAAGGCTAATGGTAGCTTGCTCAAGATAACATAGCCATATTTTTTTGTGTGTGTGCTGAAGATAACATGATTTGTCCTTAGTACAATCATACATTATGTAAATAACAACTCCGTTTTGGCATTGTTAAATAACATTTAATTAAATGGAAAAAGATGTTATTTAGGGTAGTAACCACCTATAGGACTCCCAGGAAACTTAAATTTTCTGTTTATAAATTTTCTGAGTTCCAGTTGGCATCATATTGAAAATTAATGTTCCCAGAGACAGTTACTTTTCACATTAATTATAATAAATTAAAAATAAACGCCATCCATATGCATTTGGTTTTTAAGTGAATTTGGCAGTCCTATCTTTTTGTGTGGGTGTGGTAAGCAATTTTATATAGCCTATGATTTCAAAGGAACTAATTAGAGCTCAGTTTTTCCCCACAGTTCTAAAAGCGTGAGTGTGTGTATATGTTAGCTGCATTTAA
Source organism: Panthera uncia (assembly GCF_023721935.1). Taxonomy (NCBI): domain Eukaryota; kingdom Metazoa; phylum Chordata; class Mammalia; order Carnivora; family Felidae; genus Panthera; species Panthera uncia. The sequence goes on from NW_026057584.1 coordinate 87,236,919, forward strand.
AATGTAAATGCTATTGAGACAGGTAAAGTTGGCTTAACTTTATATCAAACTATATCTGATAATGGATCGAGTATGTTTTAAATGGAGGAAAGGTAAACTGAATAATATGTCCCTGGGTATCTGAATGGGAAGATCTGAGGGAGAATTAGAAAACTGTGAGTGGGACTTCAGTTCCTGAGAGAAAGGGACCTGGGAATATCACTAAGAATTTTTGCGGATTTTATATTCTTATCTAAGTTTGCAATCTATGATAAGGGGAATTTTGTTTAAAGCTTCTGAGGTATTGCAGGGAATTTGATGAAGAACGGAGATCTCTCAAGGCCAGGGATGAGAGCTTGAGGCAGCTCCTTTCTCTGTCTGGTCTTGCTCTCTTACTCTCATTCTTGCTGTCTCTCTTTGTCTCTACCTGCTCTCTCCTCTGTTTCTCTCTGCTGTTCTGCTTCATCCATGTTACTCTGCAGGTTGGCTTTCTCTACTTCTGCACATTTGGTAACCAAAGTAACCCAGCCAGCAGAATTCATCAGTGGCTTAGTCAAGCTACTTAATCTCTCCTGGTTTTAATTCCAATATTCCTTGGAAAGAATGCAATTGGTTAGCTAGGGTCAGATGTATAGTACTTTTCAAATTAGCTATGTGTGGCTGGGTTGGCAGAGGTATTGGGTGGTGCCACAGTGCCACCCCCCCCCCCCAAGGAGGTTGGGCTGCCGAAGTATCTCAGTATAATTTGCCATTGGTATTGATGTCCAGATCAAATCACAAGAATACATAAGAGATGGTAAGATTTGGATAATTGACAGGTGATTGTCCTAAAGACCAGGGATGAAAAGTTAGGAATAATTCCTAGGTCATCCTGGCAAAGACAGTCAAGTAGATTTAGTAGGTATAAATACGGCATAAACTATATACTTCCCTGGTTACTCCTGGGACTTAATATAACATAAAATTTAATGACAAAATATAGATAACATGTTTTCCCTACCTTTGCTGATAGTTTGAGAGTTTATTGAACATTAGATCAAGTCAGTCTTACCTTTGTGAAGCTCTCAAATTAATGAATTTCCAATTGTTCTGTTTGTAGCCATATTCAAAGATAACTTGTAGATTAATTCTGTATCCTCTGTAATCTGTATGTGTGGATCTCAGCTTGAGCTAGAAACTTTTTTACTTTAAATAATTACCAGTAAGCTTTATTCTAGAAAACATAAGTATTTATGATACAGGTCTTGTCACAATGTTCATGACTCTTGCTCTGGTTGTCTCAGAGCTGAGTTATTTTAACCCTTATAGCTAGAACAACAGATGATGCAATTGAGTGGAAAAAATGGGTCCTGAAATATTTCACATTTCCATACTTAGAAACCACCTGGAATTCTATACTTTATTGTGATTATCACAGGATAGCTGCTTTTTGCTTTTTAATCATTGAAGGTATTTTGTAAAGAGAAATAAAGGTGTTTAGAGTTTTCTGAGAGAATTGTCTCTTATAGATTCTTTTTTTTTTTTTTAAGTTTATTTATTTTGAAAGCGAGAGCATGTGCACACGAGTGTGGGGGAAGGACAGGGAGAAAGAATCCTGAGCAGGTTCCATGCTGTCAGCACGGGGCCCGATGCAGAGCTGGATCCCAGGAACCATGAGATCATGACCTGAGCCAAAAACCAAGAGCCTGACGCTCAACCCACTGAGTCACCCAGGTGCCCCCTCTTTGAGAATCTTGTCAATGATCATCATCCATCTACCTGGTTATATTTAACAGATAGTGTAGAGGGAAACTTTTAAAAAATGATTTATTTTCAGATGAGTAAAGAATAGAAAAATATCCAATAGGCTAAAGAGGATCGTTATAGTAGTGTAAGAAGAATAGTATTCAATTCGAATTTTAGAAAATTGCCAAAGCAATGCCAGTATTATTGAAAACACTCAAGTTGCAGAAATTTGCCTGCTAGCCTTTTGATGCCTCCTTCTCTTATCCTTTTGGGCCTCTTACCTCAACCCACTGCACACCATGATGGCAACATGACTGTCCACTTTCTTTTTTCAGGTCTTGTCCCATAAATCCAGCCTCGGAAAAGGATACTCTGATGTATTCAATCATAGCTTACCTATAATTTGTAATACTTTTCCCATCCCAGTACATGTCAATCAAAGGCTTTGAAATCCAAAGGCTTTGGAATCAAAGCCTGAAACCAAAAAGGAACTCCAGTCTTATGTTTACCTATCAAATAGATACTTTGAGAAGTTATTAGTCCTTTCTCAGTAGCTCTACAGAATGTATACCTGCCAACTTGTACCAGAACTATAGATGAGATGAGAACAGAGAACGTTCTCATTTCCCAAAGAACGTACTCCAAAAGGAGTCGCTTTTTGAACACTTTTCAAAAGTTATACATTGATAGGATGATGTATTAGCTTGTTAATGTAGCCCTAAAAAATACCACACACTGAGTCGCTTAAATAATAGGACTTTATTTTCTCACAGTTCAGGAGGACACAAGTCTAGGTCAAGGCGTCAACAGGTTTGGTTTCTTTGGGCTGACTTGCCAATGGCCATTCCCCACTGTGTCCTCACATGGTCTTTTCTCTTTGTATGTGCACGCCTCGTGTCTGTGTGTCCAAATGTCCTCTTCTTATCAGTTCACCAGTCAAGTTGGATTAAGGCCCACTTTGAAGATTTCATTTTAATATAATCACTTCTTTAAAGTTCCTATCCCCAATTACAGTCACATTCTGAAGTATTAGGAGTTAAGAATTTTAAGGGGACACAATTCAGTGCCTAACAAGATGGTCATTAAAACCATGATGAAAAGCAATCAGAAGAAGCAGTGTGGAAAACTGGAAATATCATTTGGAGGACGGTTGATTCTTCAGAAAAACTGTCCAGAAATTGTGTCATTTATTTTATTATTTTTAAGTAGTTTTTAAAACTGTGCATAGCTCTTATTGGAGCCATGGGTGAGTTCAACAAATTCTGCTCTGACCTCAGGAAGAGCCTACTATTCCTGAAGACAGAAGCCAGCTCCTCCTGCTGGTTATTTGACCCCGGTGCAGAGTAGCTGTGAAAAGGGGTCTTTCTGGCATCCTGATGAGATCTATGTTGTGTTTTTGCTCCCATGGTATCATCAGTAAAATGAGGCACTAGAAAAAATGGGAGCTAATATATTTTATTTTTTAAGTAATTTATTAAGTACTAATGTAAGTAATCTCTGCCCTCAACATGAGGCTCAAACTCACAACCCCAGCATCAAGAGTTGCATGCTCTTCTGTCTGAGCCAGCCAGGCAGGCACCCCCATTTTATATTTTAGAGATGGTTGTTTATTCAGGGAAATATCAGCAGAAACAGGTAAACAAAAATGAATCCCCCCCCTTTTTTTCCCTCCTTTACCTCCCCATTTTATTAACATTGAGGCTGAAAACTGCTTAAACTAACATACCAGTTACATCACACTTTTCTTCAGTATTTCAAAAACATTAGTTGACGCAACACAAAGATTTTTATAAATGAGGGGGAAAAAAAACACTCCAGCAAATATTGGAAGGTCTTCGTTTTCTAGTATAAAAATACTTTTGTGTAAAATTTCGCACCTAGAACAATAGATAACACTGTTAGATTTCCGTAAATACCTGTTGAGTAAATCAGCCAAGCTCTCTCTCATACTTCCAGGGGATTTTACATCTGCCTCTATCATAGCATCCATTTCATTGCATAACTGTTACATAGTCCCCATGTTTGTCAACATAGCTACACCGCAGCTTGGTTCATTTCTATATCCACAGTACCTAACAGACACAGAGTAAATATTTTTTCACTAAAGGACATTAACAAAAACATTTTCAACAGCAGTGCTGACACAACTAGCTTTCCATGCATGGCTGTGTGCCTACAGTAATTACAGGAGTGCCTCCAGGAACTTGACAAAACTTCTCTCTGACATCCCAAATCCTTTAAACAGGACATTTCTAGTATTAGAGATGGGTTTCAAGGACCAAACATTCCCAGGAATGAAAATACTGTACTATAAATCACAATAGGGTATAGATGATTGGTATCAAATCTTTTCTAGGAATGGATTTTGATGGCTCACTTGTGGGGATGTTGAGAATGAATGGTAAGACCTTTTGTGTCTAGCCACTGACTGTTCAGAATGAGAAGCAGAAAGGCGTGATCCTTGGTCTTGGTCTTTGCCTTTCTCACTGTCCCTGTAGCATTTAGGATAGATAATGTCTAGCGATGATATATATGAGACAGTGACAAATAAGCAAAACTGCCACCTTTCCAGAAGTGTGTATGTATATCTATCTTTATTAATGCAAATGCATTTTAAAAATGTTAATGTTTCTTTATTTCTTGAGAGAGAGAGCGCACGCGTGTGCGCGCATGTGCGAACCCGGGAGGGGCAGAGAGAGGAAGACACAGAATCCAAAGCAGGGTCCAGGCTCTGGGCTGTCAGCACAGAGCCCTATGCGGGGCTGGAACCCATGAACCATGAGATCATGACCTGAGCAAAAGTTGGATGCTTAACCATAGGAGCCACCCAGGTGACCCTAATGCAAATACATTTAAATTGCACTGATTTTACCAATGCTGATATATATTCAAAGACCTGTAATTCATGACTTACCCATATTTGTTTGGTCCCTATATTTCTTTTGTTGCTTACATTTGATAATCTATTTTCTGTTGATAATGGAATAGGATAGGAAAAGTAGAGATACTGGAAATTAAATCTCTACAGTATATGACTTAACCACTTAAAACTCTGGTAATAAAGGATATATATTGACTAATTAAAAAAATAAAAATTATTTATAGAATAGAATCCAGTATTATAAGCATTGAAGCAGTGTTTGGAGTTAAATGTTCGTATAATTGATATAATGGATTTAGAGGTGATTAAAAACATTTTCCCTAATTTTTTGAGGTTATGCAAATTTTACATAATGCATGCTTTTCTTAGCCTAATAGCATATTAGGAAGCAATGTCAAAAAATTGAAAATCATAACTGTTAAGATTTCATTACTTTCTGTATTTAAATACTTTTCTTAACAACTCCAGGGATCAGCTAGGATGTTTTTCAGCTTAAGAAGTTGAGGCACAATCAAAAAGAATGAAATCTTGCCATTTGCAATTACGTGGCTGGACCTAGAATGTATTATGGTAAGTGAAATAATCAGAGAGAGACAAATGCCAAGTGATTTCACTCATGTGGAATTTAAGAAACAAAACAGATGAACATAAGGGAAGGAGGGGGGAAGAGGAGAGGGAAACAAGCCACAAGAGACTCAATGTTAGAGAACAAATAGTGTTGATGGAGGGAGGTGGGTGGGAGATGGACTAGATGGATGGATGGATATTAAGGAGGGCACTTGTGATATGAGCACTGGATGTTGCATGTAAGGGATGAATCACTGAATTCTCCTGAAACCAATATTGCTTTGCATATCAACTAACTACAATTTAAATCTTAAAATTTCATAAAAATAAGTAAAAACAGAAGTTTTCTTGAAATTAAAAAAAAAAAATGATGCACAAGGAATGTCATCTGCCCTTCTTGAAGGATGTGATGGTGGGGAAGACAACCCAGTCAAAAGGTACACATGGCCAAAGTCGTTAAGACTTGAAATTGTCCTAATTTATTATTGCTCAGTGTTGGGGTCAAATAAGTATTCCATTGGAAATGGAAAGTAGTATGTAGTTGAAAAGATTGTGTTGTAGTTTGGTAGCATGAAAGATTATCAGAGTTATTTTAAAGATTTTGGACTTTATTCACTCAAGCACACTAAAATTTCAATATGAATATCTCCTGCTATGTACATTGCCATGTTCTATTTATTTTTAAAAAATTGTTATTGAAGGATAGTTGACATTAGTTTCCAGTGTACAACATAGTGATTTGACAATTCTATACTCAGTGCTCACCACAATAAGTATAGTTACCATCTATCACCATACAACATTTTTACAGTATTGACTCTACTCTTCTCCATACTGTACTTTACATCTCTAGGACTTACTTATTTTACAACTGGAATATTGTACCTCTTAATCATATTTACCAATTTTGCCCATCCCTTACCCCTCTTTCTCTGGGAACCACAAGTTCTTTATATTTATAAGTCTGTTTTTGTTTTTTTGTTCCTTTGTTTTTCAGATTCCACATGTAAGGGAAATCATATGGTATTGGTCTTCCTCTGTCTGACTTACCTGGCATAATACCCTCTAGGCCATCCATGTTGTCCGTTACTACTAAATTAAAGAAAAAATAAAGCTGACAGTGTAGGTTGGGGACAGGTGGTAATATGCCTTGAATGCCAGTTATCAGTTATATTATTTAGGTATCCATTAAACGTTTTAAGAACAGACCTGTCATGATTAGCTCAACAGAATCATGGTAAATATGGAGGAAGTTTAAAAGCATGGAATCTGTTTGGAGTCCAACAGACTTCCTTTCAGTTCCTGCTTCATCACTTATTAGATGTGTAGCCTTGGAAGAGACATATTTGAGTTAATGAAGAGTGCCTAGCACCCAGCAACCCACTAACTAAATGGCAGTTATAAAGTTATCCTTCCTGAAGCAATAACTGTGGGAATAGAGGAAATTGGTGGAAGGACTTACAGAAGTAGCATTACCACAGTGTTAGTAAAATGAATTTGAGTAGGAAAAACAATCCATTAAACACTACCCATATGTAGAGTATCTTAACTTCCAGTTTTGTCCAAGTCTCAGAAGGTTCTTGAGACATAGGACATTTAGTGCTGAAACTGGGAATGTCTCAGAATAGGAAATGGATAATCATCCGAAATAAGGGGCTTTCCTCATATCAACTCCGTAGGGAAATCTGATTAGCCATAGTAAGTAGCAGACATTAGTTTTCAAGCTCAGGTTCTCCTGATTATGGCAAGGAAGTTAAAGTGTTAAATACAGTGATTCCAGAGTCAAACTACTTGGTTTAAATACTGGCACAACTGTCTACTATTAATACAGCTTTCAGAATGCTACTTAACAGCTATGCCTCAGTTGTCCCTGTAAAATGAGGTTATGTAAGGCATTTTCTTGTAAGTTGTTGTAAGAATTAAATGAGATAGTATATATATAAGCACTTTAGATTGCTACTTGGCACATGGTAAACGACCAATAGAACAGGTGTTATGGTTAAGCAATATATTGTGCTTTTACATAATCAGTACTCTACACGATACATCTGTAAAATGAGAGAGTAAAAGGGGCTCTATTTTATGTCCTTTGAGTTTGACTTCTCAAATGGGTATTAAATGATCGTGTCCAATAGGCAATTGAAAATATGAATTTGGAGGTCATATGAGCAGCCTAAAATAGAGATCTAACCCATTATACTAGATAATGGTTAATGACATGATAAGCTATGGGTGGATCCTTAAAGAGAAGGTCATGTAGTGAGAAGAGCCAACTGCCAGGACAATAATGATGTTGGGAAGAAAATATCAATTGGATGCTTTCAGGCATCTAATCTGGAAGGACTACTAAGCTTATTTTTAACAAGGGAGATAAAATGCAAGCTCAATATGCATTATGCATGTTACATAATGCCTAGGGGATGAAGAGGTGGTCTGTAACTGGGTAGCAGTGGGGAGCAAGAAGCAGTTGAACTTAAATGGTTCTCTAAGGGCCTTAAGAAAAGTTTAAAGCTTAAATTTCAAATTCAAGTACCTGGAGGGTTTTCGATGTTACGCTGAGTAAAATGGATTAGATAATAAAAGTACACATACTTCTTGGATAATTCAGAAGGCACTTCAAAACATGGTATTGTTTCCAGTTGATTTTCTTTTTTTTTAAACCACTGTTACATGCTCAGTTTAGAAGTTCTGGTTAATAAAGCATTTTAATTGATACCATTTTGAATAAAAGAAAAGTTAGTAAATGAAACAGAACAGAAATGTGATGGAATAAAATCTCAACATGTCATGGTACTACATGGACTTTCAAAAATATTCCTGATCTGAGCATTAATGCAAATAAGTTACTCACCAAGAACATCATGTTATCATAGGAGTTCATCATTTTTAATTTTCTCTCATCAAAAATGGACTATTTAACTTGGTTTCCTTTTAATTGAACTTGAGTGTCTGCCATTAAACTATGTGTAAAATCTCTCATCAGAATCACTAGGGAACCAGAAGGAATTGGTAAAATACGGAGGAGGAAATATTAAGCAGTAGAATGGGTGTGGCAACTTCAAATATCCTTTGTAATGAGAAATTTTCTTACATCAGAGTATATCAGGATAGCTTAGGAAGAATAGTTTGAGGAAATTGAGTTGCTCTCCCCAAACCAACATAACCAGCTCTTTTACAAATGAACATGGTGTTAGGTCAGTAGAACCCCATTTCCCACGTTGTACTTTGTTATATGTGCATTCCCAGCAACACCATTGTGGGAAGTCCCAAAGGAGTGGAATGATTTCAGTGTGTTTTTCTGGCTGCAGAATTCATTTCAAGAGACCCAAGACAGGGATAAGTGTGTGGGAGTTGAATGAAAGGACTTCAAAATTAAAAATGATTAACTCTCTCAAACTCAGGGAGCCAGCAAAGCAAAGTGCCTTGGCATACATCCATAATGGTGTTCTCTCTGTATTGGGAGCAATGCAAACCATTGAGTCGAATGATGTTCCTGTGAAAGTTTTAATTTCATAAGAAAGAGAATTACCCATAATCAGTGTGTTATTAATTCATAAAAACAGACTAACAGAAACCATAGATTAACCATTGCTTTGTAATTTAACACCCTGGAGAAAGAAAGCCAGGTAATTATGCTTTATCACTGAACAGTAAACACAGAATTCTCTTGTGTAGATGTCTTTGCAACAACATGCAAAATCTTTAGTCAAGAGGTCCCTTATAATACCTTGTATATACTCCAATATGATATTCTGCCCTTAGGTTGGAAATGATAGCTGCTTATTTGTACTCCTCTAACTTTCAAAAGCCTGAGTGCAAAGACTTTTACTGAGAATCCTAAGTAATTGTACTTATTTGAGTATATATAAGAAGCATTCAGGACTGCTTAGCATAGATGTTGAAAATGTTCTGTTTATCCTATTAGTATAATCAGATTAACATTTCCTTTTGTGCTATAATTGCACAAAATGGCAAGGTTCATTTGGTGAGACAGGGTTTCCTTTTAATGAGCTCACTTAGGTAAATCTCATGATTAAAGGAGAAATAAGAGAAATGGGAGCAATTTTTTGTCTGCCCAAGTTGTGCTAATCTGAATCTGCTAAAATTAGAGAGGGGCTAAAGTGGTTTGCTTTGAACCTTAGATTACTCTCTTCATAGTTCTACACTAACACTGAAGTTTTGGCTGTAATACTTTGACATGTAATTTTCAACATTAATTTCTAAACTGGACATGTTGCTTGACTTTTTTCCTCAGTAATCCATCTTACAAGCAATTTCCTGGAAATATCTGTTTAAAATATTCCTGAACATGTAACACTTATCAAAAAAACTTTGATCGGAGGAGGTTCCGGAAGATGGCGGCGTAGGAGGACGCGGGGCTCACAGCGCGTCCGGCCGATCACTTAGATTCCACCTACACCTGCCTAAAGAACCCAGAAAACCGCCAGAGGATTAGCGGAAGGGAGTCTCAGGAGTCAAGCGCAGACTAGAGGCCCACGGAAGAGGGTAGGAAGGGCGGCGAGGCGGTGCGCGCTCCACGGACTGGCGGGAGGGAGCCGGGGCGGAGGGGCGGCTCGCCGGCCAAGCAGAGCCCCCGAGTCTGGCTGGCAAAAGCGGAGGGGCCGGACAGACTGTGTTCCGACAGCAAGCGCGACTTAGCGTCTGGGAGGTCAGAAGTTAACAGCTCTGCTCGGAAAGCGGGAAGGCTGGAGGACAAAGGGAGGGAGAGCTGCTGAGCCCCCGGACGGACGGCAGAGCTCAGCTTGGCGGGGAACAAAGGCGCCAGCGCCATCTCCCCCGCCCATCCCCCAGCCAAAATCCCAAAGGGAACCAGTTCCTGCCAGGGAACTTGCTCGCTCCGCGCAAACACCCAACTCTGTGCTTCTGCGGAGCCAAACCTCCGGCAGCGGATCTGACTCCCTCCCGCTGCCACAGGGCCCCTCCTGGAGTGGATCACCTAAGGAGAAGCCAGCTAAGCCTGCCCCTCCTGCCCCCGTGCACCTTGCCTACCCACCCCAGCTAATACGCCAGATCCCCAGCACCACAAGCCTGGCAGTGTGCAAGTAGCCCAGACGGGCCACGCCACCCCACAGTGAATCCCGCCCCTAGGAGAGGGGAAGAGAAGGCACACACCAGTCTGACTGTGGCCCCAGCAGTGGGCTGGGGGCAGACATCGGGTCGGACTGCGGCCCCGCCCACTAACTCCAGTTATACACCACAGCACAGGGGAAGTGCACTGCAGGTCCTCACCACGCCAGGGACTCTCCAAAATGACCAAACGGAAGAATTCCCCTCAGAAGAATCTCCAGGAAATAACAACAGCTAATGAACTGATCAAAAAGGATTTAAATAATATAACAGAAAGTGAATTTAGAATAATAGTCATAAAATTAATCGCTGGGCTTGAAAACAGTATAGAGGACAGCAGAGAATCTCTTGCCATAAAGATCGAGGGACTAAGGAACAGTCACGAGGAGTTGAAAAACGCTTTAAACGAAATGCAAAACAAAATGGAAACCACGATGGCTCGGCTTGAAGAGGCAGAGGAGAGAATAGGTGAACTAGAAGATAAAGTTATGGAGAAAGAGGAAGCTGAAAGAAAGAGAGATAAAAAAATCCAGGAGTATGAGGGGAAAATTAGAGAACTAAGTGATACACTAAAAAAAAATAATATACGCATAATTGGTATCCCAGAGGGGAAGAGAGAGGGAAAGGTGCTGAAGGGGTACTTGAACAAATTATAGCTGAGAACTTCCCTGAACTGGGGAAGGAAAAAGGCATTGAAATCCAAGAGGCACAGAGAACTCCCTTCAGACGTAACTTGAATCGATCTTCTGCACGACATATCATAGTGAAACTGGCAAAATACAAGGATAAAGAGAGAATTCTGAAAGCAGCAAGGGATAAACGTGCCCTCACATATAAAGGGAGACCTATAAGACTCGTGACTGATCTCTCCTTTGAAACTTGGCAGGCCAGAAAGGCTTGGCACGATATCTACAGTGTGCTAACCAGAAAAAATATGCAGCCGAGAATCCTTTATCCAGCAAGTCTGTCATTTAGAATAGAAGGAGAGATAAAGGTCTTCCCAAACAAACAAAAACTGAAGGAATTTGTCACCACGAAACCAGCCCTACAAGAGATCCTAAGGGGGATCCTGTGAGACAAAGTACCAGAGACATCACTACAAGCATAAAACATACAGACATCACAATGACTCTAAACCCATATCTTTCTATAATAACACTGAATGTAAATGGATTAAATGCGCCAACTAAAAGACATAGGGTATCAGAATGGATAAAAAAACAAGACCCATCTATTTGCTGTCTACAAGAGACTCATTTTAGATCTGAGGACACCTTTAGATTGAGAGTGAGGGGATGGAGAACTATTTATCATGCTCCTGGAAGCCAAAAGAAAGCTGGAGTAGCCATACTTCTATCAGACAAACTAGACTTTAAATTAAAGGCTGTAACAAGAGATGAAGAAGGGCATTATATAATAATCACAGGGTCTATCCACCAGGAAGAGCTAACTATTATAAATGTCTATGCGCCAAATACCCGAGCCCCCAGATATATAAAACAATTACTCATAAACATAAGCAACCTTATTGATAAGAATGTGGTCATTGCAGGGGACTTTAACACCCCACTTACAGAAATGGATAGATCATCTAGACACACAGTCAATAAAGAAACAAGGGCCCTGAATGATACATTGGATCAGATGGACTTGACAGATATATTTAGAACTCTGCATCCCAAAGCAACAGAATATACTTTCTTCTCGAGTGCACATGGAACATTCTCCAAGATAGATCATATACTGGGTCACAAAACAGCCCTTCATCAGTTTACAAGAATTGAAATTATACCATGCATACTTTCAGACCACAATGCTATGAAGCTTGAAATCAACCACAGGAAAAAGTCTGGAAAACCTCCAAAAGCATGGAGGTTAAAGAACACCCTACTAACGAATGAGTGGGTCAACCAGGCAATGAGAGAAGAAATTAAAAAATATATGGAAACAAACGAAAATGAAAATACAACAATCCAAACGCTTTGGGACGCAGCGAAGGCAGTCCTGAGAGGAAAATACATTGCAATCCAGGCCTATCTCAAGAAACAAGAAAAATCCCAAATACAAAACCTAACAGCACACCTAAAGGAAATAGAAGCAGAACAGCAAAGGCAGCCTAAACCCAGCCGAAGAAGAGAAATAATAAAGATCAGAGCAGAAATAAACAATATAGAATCTAAAAAAACTGTAGAGCAGATCAACGAAACCAAGAGTTGGTTTTTTGAAAAAATAAACAAAATTGACAAACCTCTAGCCAGGCTTCTCAAAAAGAAAAGGGAGATGACCCAAATAGATAAAATCATGAATGAAAATGGAATGATTACAACCAATCCCTCAGAGATACAAACAATTATCAGGGAATACTATGAAAAATTATATGCCAGCAAATTGGACAACCTGGAAGAAATGGACAAATTCCTAAACACCCACACTCTTCCAAAACTCAATCAGGAGGAAATAGAAAGCTTGAACAGACCCATAACCAGCGAAGAAATTGAATCGGTTATCAAAAATCTCCCAACAAATAAGAGTCCAGGACCAGATGGCTTCCCAGGGGAGTTCTACCAGACATTTAAAGCAGAGATAATACCTATCCTTCTCAAGCTATTCCAAGAAATAGAAAGGGAAGGAAAACTTCCAGACTCATTCTATGAAGCCAGTATTACTTTGATTCCTAAACCAGACAGAGACCCAGTAAAAAAAGAGAACTACAGGCCAATATCCCTGATGAATATGGATGCAAAAATTCTCAACAAGATACTAGCAAATCGAATTCAACAGCATATAAAAAGAATTATTCACCATGATCAAGTGGGATTCATTCCTGGGATGCAGGGCTGGTTCAACATTCGCAAATCCATCAACGTGATACATCACATTAACAAAAAAAAAGAAGAACCATATGATCCTGTCAATCGATGCAGAAAAGGCCTTTGACAAAATCCAGCACCGTTTCTTAATAAAAACCCTTGAGAAAGTCTGGATAGAAGGAACATACTTAAAGATCATAAAGGCCATTTATGAAAAGCCCACAGCTAACATCATCCTCAACGGGGAAAAACTGAGAGCTTTTTCCCTGAGATCAGGAACACGACAGGGATGCCCACTGTCACCGCTGTTGTTTAATATAGTGCTGGAAGT
>NW_026057584.1:87250699-87274592 GCF_023721935.1 Panthera uncia
AAATAAATAATAAAAATAAATATTCAGAATATTTCACAAAAAAAAAACAAAAACAAAAAACAAAACTTTGATCGCTCCTTCCTAACCCGTGGATTATAAACATCTCACCTGGCAGTTAGACCAGGACATGAAACTTCAAACTTTTCCAGAGGTTACCATTTGGCAGCCAAAGCCAGCAGTCTCTGGCAAGCATAATTTGTTTCATCTACACAGTGTTTTTTAAAATGTTAAAAATAGTTGCTCCTACTTAAAAATTAGAAGGTATCTCATTTTTTTTTAAAACACATTCTAGTAACATTGTTACTCATCTCAATGAAACAATAGTTATAACTGGGGGTTTGCTGTTTCTGGTACTCAGAGGAGAAGACCATCTAGTTTGCCATAATCTCATATTCATGCCTTATACCTGGTCCATTTGACTCACTCATTTCACCTGCCTATAAGCATTGGAGTTCGCAAACCCTGAGTTTTACTGTTCTCCTATAAGAACCTTCATAAGCCACGTTGATCTTACCCTGATCGTCCCTATCTCCATGCCATTTTATCCAGTGTTATTCACTCAATGCCTTCATTAATACATACCACCATTTTAACATCCCTTCCAAGGTCTTCTGTTCAAGAATATCCCCAGTTCTTTATATCCTTGAATATTGTGCTTGCCTTCACCTTACACATTGTCTTTGGTCTGTGGAACTAATTCAGCATTGGGTCTTGAAATCAGCATAATTCCCAATGTTTTGTATGTGATTTACTTCCCCAAATACATTATAAGCTACTTAATGATTGGAACAATTTATCTTTTTATAAATTCAGGTGAGGCACCAAATTATGTAAGTAACAGGAATTCAATAAATGTTGAAAATTGAATTATGCCAGATACTGTTGTGGGTACTAGAAATCTAAGAAGAAAACATTGCCCTTTCCAATGTTATGGTCTCGCATGGAAAGACTATCTAACAGGCTGAAAATTACAGGGTGATATGATATGAAAGAAGATGTAAATTATTTTTTAAAATATTAATGTCATCTATTAAATAGCTTCCAGGCCCTGCTCTAAGTACTTTCCTTGAATTAATGCCTGTAATCCTCACAATTCTGTGAGGCATATCATTGGGGAAACTGAGGTTTAGGTACTTTCACAAGAATGTCTAGGTTACAAGTGATGGGGTCAAGATGTGAATCCAGACTCTTTGAGTGAAGTGGCATAAGAATGGAGTGCATGATTTGTATTGTGAATACAAGGTGACTTCCTAGAAGGGCTGGCACATGGCTTTTCTCTTGTAATGGAATCCATCACATAGAGAAGGGCGTAGTGTGTACAATACAATTAAATGCATACTAGGTGAAAAGTACATGATGTGTTCAGGGCTTAGTGAGTAGCTGAGATTAGAACACCAGATGTGGCAGAATTGAGAGATGTAAAAGAATTTAAACCTGTTCCTCTGGACAGTGGAGAAATTGGCAGTTTTTATAGGTATGATGTGGTCAGATTAACTTCTTCTAAGGTCTGGCTGATACACTGGAGCTGGACCAACAATAAAGATGCAGCAGTCCAAGTCAGACTTGGGGAAGATTTGATCCAGGCAGTAAACTCAGATGTCACTCAGAGAACAAAGGAAAGAGCTATAGAAAACTTGAGAAAAGGATATGATACAACATAAAAATTTCAATCTTAGTTGCTGATGTCATTACTAGAAAGTCAGGAGGAGAAGATTCGAAGCAATAGGAGATAGGGAGTAGACTGTAAATGCATCTCAGGTACCTTATCTGTTTTTTTTTTTTTTTTTTTCTTTTATGCTCATTAGCTCAAATTGAACCGATAACTCGATGAGAAAATTCTAGTTCTTTTGCCATCAAGCACAAGTTCTTAAAAGCTGTCAGCCCCTCTCGATCAATTATTTTTATTTTCTTTGCACTATTCTCTAAGTACCCAGGTGCACATGTTGGTAACTTCAGAATATGTTTTAATAGTCTTCTATATTACACAACTGATAACACATTTATTTTATTTACTCCCCTCCATTATGAAGTCTGTTGCCAGTATTTCAAGAGAGACTTTTACCAGCTTTCTGGTTGTAGAACCCCAGGAAGAGGAGGCCGACCTTCCTTGTTATCGGATATGTATCTTAAGATGTGCATGGAAGTCAAATATCTAAAGGTTTAGAAATAGACTTATATAAGGGGATTTGGCTTACAAAACGTTATTTCAAGTTATCGTATAATTTTCCCATATGTATGTACATAATATCCTAGATTAAAGTAAAAATTAGAATAAATTTCTAAAGAATTTTTAACTCAATATATTAGGCCATTTGAGGTTGCAATTTTAGGAAAACTAAATCTTAACACCAAAGGTAATGCTTCCTTTTGTGTTTTGCTTTATTCATTCAATGAATGTTTGCTGAGCACATGCTCTGTGATAGGAGCTGCTCTAGGCACTGGGAATATGGATATAAATAAAATCAACAAGGTATCTCTTCTTATGAGTTTATTCTGCTAGTGAAGACAGGCAACAAAGACCAGCCTTTGCAAGGGGCTTGAGTAGAGTGTTGCAGTCATGTTGAAGGTAATGGTATTTTAATGTTATATTTTAGTATCAATAGAAATTTAATAACTATGCTATTTTTTTTTAAAAGTTTTCCCTAGTATGCTATATTCTTACCAAAAGTTAAATGAGGGGGCACCTGGGTGGTTCAGTCGGTTAAGTGTCTCACTTTTGGTTGCGGCTCAGGTCATGATCTCACAGTTCATGAGTTCGAGCCCCACATCGGGCTCTGCACTGACAGTGCAGAATTTGCTTGGGATTCTCTCTCTCCCTCTATCTCTTCCCCTCCCCTGCTTGTTCTCTCTGTCTCTTTTAAATAAACTTAAAAATTAAAAAAATAAATAAAAATTGACAGGAGTACTTTAGATTGCAGGAAAGTTGTGGTTAAAGCAATAACTTCAAGGATCTCTTTAGTTCTTCACACAGTAAACCACACATTTAGACACAAGCTTCAATGGTATAGTTCTACAATACAATGATTATTCTTTGGTTTACTCTTCTTCCTAACGGCTTTCCTAACATGGAATAAACTAGCAAGTGTCAAAACAATGGGCACTAGAAAGAGAATATTCTTCATTTGATCCATGTAATAATGCCATCTTTGCTTCCGTTTTACCATCTCTAGTATCAACAGTTTCATTTTTTCTATTTGTAACATTTTTAGAATGCAACGAAGTTCAAAATATAACAAAATCCGTATTCTTGCAAAAAAAAAAAAAAAAAAAAACAACAAAACACCACGAGAGATGCCATTTACATTTCTGCCATTACTGGGGTGCATGTGTGGCTTAGGTAAGCATCTGACTTCAACTCAGGTCATAATCTCATGGTTCATGAGTTCGAGCCCCGTGTTGGGCTCTGTGCTGACAGTTCAGAGACTGTAGCCTGCTTCAGATTCTGTGTCTCCTCTCTCCGCGCCTCCTCCATGCATGCTCTGTCTTTCTCTCTCAAAATAAAAAACCTAAATAAATTTTTAAAAAATCTGACATTTCTGAGTACATGTCAAGTACTATGCAACAGAAAAATATATAACCTCTCTAAAGCAGAAAACTTTTTTTTTAATTTTTTTTTTAATGTTTATTTATTTTTGAGACAGAGAGACACAGAGCATGAACAGGGGAGGGGCAGAGAGAGAGGGAGACACAGAATCTGAAACGGGCTCCAGGCTCTGAGCTGTCAGCACAGAGCCCGACGCGGGGCTCGAACTCGCGGACCGTGAGATCATGACCTGAGCGGATGTCGGACGCTTAACTGACTGAGCCACCCAGGCGCCCTAAAGCAGAAAACTTTTGACTGGTAAGCCATGCCACCATGTAAAAGCATATCTCAGCACGGGAGAGGTGATCTAGGGTGGTAGCAGATTACAGGTTAAATATTTTTTAAAAAATCAAGAATGGTTTGTCTTGGGGTTAGAAACAAAACAAACTAAAAATAAACCAGAGCATTAAATTAACCAGCTCAAAATTATAATCCTGACTCTGTACCTTTTGAGTGATCAACCTTTAGGCTTATTAATAATACTATAAATGATGTGAATATTAAACAAAATAAAACTTGTAGTAAAGAAACTATAGCAAAATGAACGCTGATCGGTTTCCCTTACCTTTTGCCTGTGTTTTGCTCCCCACCCCAACACCATACATATTAAAATCAGCACAGGCAACTTAAAATACTGCTGGGGACCTACATAGACCAGTCTCCAGGGATAGAGCCAGAGTATCCGTCTGCTTTTATAACTCTCCAGGTTATTCTTAGGTGCATCAGGGCTTGGGAAGTACTGCTCTTTCTCTCTTTCCTATGAATAGGGTTTAGGGTATGTAAAAAGAAAGAGAAACTTATCCCAATTCCTATGAGTTTGCCTAGGACTTTGACGAAAGAGAGGCGAAAAGGAACGAGTACATTGTCTCAACTTCTACCTCTATATGTAGCATATCCTCTCATTTCTCAAGGTGTGGATTTGGAACACACACATCAAAATAATTCTTAAGTTTTAGTGAAAAGTGCAAAGGATTGAGCCCAGCCCCAGATTGCCAGAATCAGAATTTCAGTAAGAGTGGTGGTTTGAGATTCACAGCTCCAAGTTAATGCCCTGAGCCTTTTTTGAATAATTTTTTCCCCTCAAATTTTCCTAAAATTTGGAAGATCTGCTGTGTGGGCACAAACATATTTCATTTACTATTGAATAATTTCTAATTAGAATATGATCTAGCTCGGTGAAGTAATCAGAGAAATTTAAATAAGGTATTCTGTAGAGTATTGAAAGCCTCTAGCTATTAAAGCTCAGAGGTAAGTGTATTTCATAACCCAGTTACCATCTGATTGGCCTAACTGGTTAAATATGTCATAAGCAAACTCTGACGGACTATTTTGTTAGAACAAAATCTGTTAGATTCAAACACATTTTCTTTCCCTCCCTCGCTCCCTTCCTTCTTTCCTTTTTATAGTACTCTTAACAGATTTTATACCTGGGTCTCACTTCGACAGCCAGTGAGCCCTTTTGGTAAGTTCATCAGCATTTTTTTTCAGGTAGGCCTTCCCTGATCTTTGGATTTACAAAGCTAACTTGATGTAGGTTTTTGAGCACCCTATACCATACTCATCATTCCTTATTATCCTTTGTTTAATTGTCTGAACTCCCTACTAAGCGGGAAGATGTGTGAGTGCACATTCTCATTTGTCTTGCTCACCACAGTTTTCCCAGCTCTATGGGGGTTCCAAACCCCATGGAGGCACTCTTTGAATAAAAATTACTGCCAACCCCTACCAAAAATTTGAATGTGTTCAAAAATGTAGGCACAAAGTAAGAATGTTTTCATGAGGCTGCTGGTCTTTGAGCATTTCTGCAGAGAAGCCCCTATTCCTCTAACAGAGAAATTACTGTCATTCTATGTAATAGTGTGCTATCTCTTCACCACATTCTGGGCCATTGTGGTTTTTGCCACTTAATCTTCTACTGGTTTTGAATGCCATTTGTAGCCAGTTTTATGTTAATTGTGCCAATTCTTTCTTGTAGAAGAATATCTGTAGTTCTGTAGTCTTATTGATTCTGGATTTTTTTCCAAGCACGGTTGATGTTCAGGTGGCCACAACAAACTGACAACAGTCTGAGTTGTGTATTCTTGCAACATTACCAATAAGGCCTAAGGCATCTAGGAAGTAACCAGGTATATAAGCCCTGTGTTACATTACCAATTTTGCTGTAATCTTTTATGAGAAGCATTTTAATTTGTTTTCACATTTCCATTTCCATCAGTACTTTTCAATACTACTTTGGGTAACTTAATATTTTTTGAATAAATCATAATCCCTACGTACATGTCAAATGCAAGATGAAAGTAACAACTGCCACTTTTACCATCTCTTCCCAGAACATTAAAAGAGAGAGCAAATGAGAACAGAGCTAACAGCAACCCCATACCTCTGAGAAAGAAATGCTTGACTGATTCGGTGGCCTACTGTGTTTTATGAACCTTAGTTTACAAACCATTAGCCAATAGTCCAACTAGCACACCTTCATTTTTTTTCCCACACCTTCATTTTTAAGCCTAAATGTGAGGCATGACAAATTTATGCTGATTACCGTGTTTATTTGTGGTTTACTAAAATAAAGTAGAAATGAAATGGCCAAGTTATTATTAACTATAAATGTTTAATCTTGAAAGAATGCCATGTTAAATTTTAATATAACAAAGTAAAACTGTTAGGTGTAATGTTTAAACATGCCTGATTATCAAGAAAGAGAAAAAAAAATGTTTATTTATAAAATGACTGCTTATGAAATTGAGAAAACTTGACCCAGGCAAGAATGTTACATTACTCAATTTTAATTTTTTCTAAGTATAGTTTTACAACACACATGAAATTATCATAAAATTACCTATTATTGATTTTTGTTTGAATGTTTCCTTTAATTTCTATTGCCTGTCACCATGAGGTAAACAATTTCTATTTTTTGAAGATCTTGTTCAAATATGACAACAATTACTCGTATCCCTCTCAGTTGTTTTGACTAAGCCAAGTTATACATGTTTAGTTTCTTAATCTTCCCTCATAATTTAATCTCTCCCAGTTGTTTAATTATTGTAGTGGCACCTCCAATTTTTCTGCTAAGAAGTGGTGGGGGTAGGGGGAATTAATGTATTATATCTTAATTGTCTTCTAAAGTTGCAAAATGGGAGGTTGAAGTGTGACTGTGTACAGTGTGCGTGCTCTCTCTTTATATACATATATATATATATATATATATATATATATATATATATGGAGTTTCTAGTGTTCAGAGTTCTGAGTTTTCAGTTGCCTGCTCCCATCCATTAACAATTTAAAGTGCCCAGAATGCTGAACCAGAATTAATAATGTAGAGTTAAAAATCATAATTAAAAGACAATGCAAAATTAAACTTAAAGCAAGAACACAAGGCATGCTTTATTTATGGTTGCAGAATTATTTTTATAAAATAATTGCAATAATTAAAAGTAATATCAATTTCTGTTTTATATCATCACGATTTGCTGATTTCATGTAATTCTTATGATTATACATTCATATTTATATTTTAAACATCAGAATGCTCTGTATTTGATTCTGAGTTTAACAATATTATACTCATGTTCCAAACCTACTTTTTGGTAGCAATTTGTCTTTTTTTTCAGGGTTATACAGAGTCTTAATTTTAATAGAGGAAAAAGAAATTAATAAAGTTGTATCTAGATCATGTATGCAAATAGAGCTTGAGTTGTGTTCTTGGATTTAAAATATGCATATATATCTCGAAGGGCATTTGTGAATTATAGCTTTATAAAGAACAAGACTTAGATATAAGGAAGATTTTATTTACCAAAAGATGGAAATATATGTAGTTCAAGGAGAACTAACCACTCTATCTTATATCAATCTATAAAAACAAAAATCCTGTTTATAAACTGGGAGTTACTTTATTTATAGTACAAAATTAATGAAAGAGTATACAAGCTACATCTTGTTTTCCCCCTAGAATTTGGCAGTAACTGAATCACTGTAACATTGGCTCAACAATTTTTGCAATGTTTTCAACAGATCTTGGTCCTGGGCCTTTGTATAGGACATTTAGGACCTCAATATGTATTTTTTTTAACACTACAGTGGCATTACTGTTATCAAGCAGATATATGTACCTATCTAGTGAGAACAATCCCAAGAGGTGGTCCTTGTTTGAGGCAGGTTATTCATAACATCTGGAGGAAGTTAGACCTAATTCAAACCACTGTTCCAAGAGCATGATAATGTCAGGTTAAAACATCTAAGACTTACCTTCTCAACTTCAAACTGGAGATGATAATGCTTACTTTATAAACTTGTGAAGATTAAGTAAATTTGTACAAGAAATTTATTATAGTGTCTGAGACTATATCATCATCATCATCATCATCCCCATCCCAAGACAGTGTTGCAGCAATCTTTCAAGGCAGACCCAGTGTATTTTCTACTGAGCAATTTCCAAAGGGTAGAAGAAAGCTGGCTTTTTCATGTCTTGTTAGAAGTACAATGGATTCATCCCAGAAGGCATCAGAAAAATGACAAATTACTTTTTATTCATTATACATCTTTCCAAATGACAAGAACAGTTCTTAACCTGAGTTAGGTTAAATGGTAAATCATCTAGTTTTAGAGAATTATACTCAGTAGGGATAGTATAGCATAATCATCTTGTTTAGGAAAAATAAACTAGACACAAAAGAGAGATAATTTGTATGGTGCCAACCCAGCTATGAAGAGTTCATAGTTCATTGTTGACAGTCCTTCCCACATGTGCCAATACTGGCATAAAATAAACGTTGTTAAAAATGTTATAAAATGGATAATCCATTTTTTATTTTGTTAAAACTCTTAAATTTAAAAAATATCAAAAGAATATCAAAGATGATGAGTATGCAGAACAAGGTGTATGAAAAATTACTCAGCAAGAAAAATAAAAGGCAGAGATGTGATATAATCATCTACAGAAATATGTAGGCCTAGAAAAGAAGAAACAAGATGCTTTTCTCATCTTTTGTCATATAATATCTCCTTTCCTGTTCGAATTTTATGAGAATTGTATCTTTATGATTGTGGTTTCTAAAGAGCACCTCTTGTTCCCTAAGGATGTCTAGGAGAGAAGATTATGCTATTTTTCTTTGTTTTTCTGGAACAATTCAGTGGTAATGAGCCCATATTCTTCAGTCTGTAATTTTAGAAATTTCCTAATCCTGTAGACCCAGGACAAGCACGAGGTCAAATGGAATGATTTAAAATCCTGAATCTATCACTAGGCATGTCATTTAATTTCCCAGATCTATAAAATGTGGATGAGAGTAGGATTTTGGGGATGAGTAAATGATTTATACGTTAAGCTCTTAGAACAGAACCTGGTGCTTTTAAGCACTTGGACAGGTTTCCTAAACTATGGCTGGGGCAGTAGGGCCAGTCTCTGGTGCACATGGTTCCTGTTTTGGCCAGGTCTTGTTCAGTGTCCTCCCTCCTTTCCTTCTAATTATCTGCATTCTGCTTTCTTCCACGGCCCAGTCTTTTCTAGTCTGAGAGGCAGGTAAGGAAGTGGAACATTTGCAAGAACCATGGAAGTTACAGAACACCATATGCCGGAATGATGAATAGGAATTAGGCAAGTGAAGAGAGAATAGGAGCAAGGAGTTACAAGGAGAGAGAGTAGTTTATGCAGAGCATCTGTGTTGAATAAGAGCGTGGGGAATTCACAGGTTAGTGCTCTTTAACTTTAGAGTGAAGGGTAAGGACGAGAGATGAAGAGGAGCACAGATCATAGAGAAGAACCATGCAAGTCATTGATACAGATATACTCCTTTTATTCTGAAAGATTTGCAGTCATTGACTGAATGTAGGTGGGGGAGAGAGTTTATCAAATGTCTGTTTTAGAAAAATTACTCTTAGTTGCTTTGTAGAAAAATCAATGGAGATGGCATTTTCATTAAGCAAGGAAAGATGAGTTGAATCAAGGATCTGATGGGGAGGTAGATAATTTGGACAAAATGCTGGTTGATGGCATATCTAAAAGGAAGGGATGAAGAGTCTAAGATAATGACTGTATTTTCAGATGAGAGAATGAGTTAATGTTCATAATGTTTGCTGAGATACCAACTCTAGGACACAGCAGTCTTATACAGAAGATTATGATTTCTATGTTAGAAATGCTGAACTCAGGTTGTCTATATGATATTCACATGGAGAAGTTCAGGAGTAGAAAGGATAAAAGAGTGTGGAGTACAGAAGACATTCATGTTAAGAATGGAGTTTGGGGAGGAAATAGAAGCCATGTGAGTAGAGAAGTTTGTACAGGTTGCCTGAAAACAAATTTGGAAACAACCAAAGACCTACATCCAAGCATTCCAGTGCAGAGAATGATGAAGAGTTTCAAATGCTGTTAAGAAATCCAGTAATTCAATGGGGTGCCTGTGTGTTTCAGTTAGTTAAACATCTGACTCTTGATTTCAGCTGAGGTCTTAATCTCATGGTTTGTGAGCTCAAGCCCTGCATCAAGCTCTGTCCGTGCTGACAACATGGACCCTGCTTGGGATCTCTCTCTCTTTCTCTCTGTGCCTCCCCTGCTCATGAGCATGCGCTCTCGCGCGCTCTCTCTCTCTCTCTCTCTCTCTCTCTCTCTCGTTCTCTCGCACTCTTTCAAAAATAAATAAATTAAACTTAACAAATTAAAAAATATACAGTAATTTGAATACCTAAGTGTGTTCTGGTGTGTACAGAGTTAGTGTAGGAATTGATGCCTGCATATGCATTTACTTTGGAAAAGTATAAATCCTCAGGATTAGTGTCCTGCCTTATTCTACGGTAGGCCTCAAAGTATCCAGCAAAATGCTTTGTGACATATACATGTGTGTGTTGGCTGATTGTTTGGTTGATTTTCTTCTAACTTGAGCAGGAAAGGGATTCTGTTTCCATCTGGTCACTGGAACAGTTCAGCTGATAACCATTGAGGCACAGAGCCATAAATTCTAGCCCTAAATCAGAGGGAAATTAGAGAATATCTCAAATTTCCTTATGTTCCTATACTGAAATTCACTGTAGAGGTATACATTTTCCCCAAATAGATGAGTCGTTCCTAGCTATCCGATATTTATTCAGTTGCCATGTCCTATGTGTATAAATGAACCAGGTTAATTAATGCCTGCTAGTCTATCAGGTGAAACCAATGGCAACAAAGTCCTTTCAGCAGTTACTTACTGTCTTCCCTGAACCATGGGTTTTCCCATGATTTCAGAAATCAGTTTGTTATTTAATATTCCATTCCTAGAAATGCCATAATTTCATTTCTTGTTGTTGGCTTTCCTTTGAGGAACTTAAATTATCTTTACTCTTAGAATGTATCTTTTTCCCTCCATTTGTCTCATGTGGTCTTTTTTTTTTTTTTTTTTTTTTAACGTTTATTTATTTTTGAGACAGAGAGAGACACAGCATGAACGCGGGAGGGTCAGAGAGAGGGAGACACAGAATCTGAAACGGGCTCCAGGCTCTGAACTGTCAGCACAGAGCCCGACGCGGGGCTTGAACTCACGGACCGCGAGATCACGACCTGAGCCGAAGGCGGCCGTTTAACCGACTGAGCCACCCAGGCGCCCCTGTCTCATGTGGTCTTGATGGTGTACCCCATAGTAAACCAAACTATAATACAAGGGAGGCACCCTGGAAGGGGGAAAATAATACACCATTTCATTTTGTATGACAGAAGTCAACTGAATGCAAATGAACTTGGAATGAACTGCTAGGAAATGTTTGTTTTTGTTTGGTTAAAATTTGTCTCTAGAATTTAATGTTTGATATCAAAATTTCACGCCATGTGACACCAGAATTCGGTATCAGAATTAGAGTTCTGTCAGTGCACCTGAGTGGCTCAGTCAGGTTGAGCATCTAACTTTTGATCTCGGCTCAAATCATGATCTCACTGTTGGTGGAATCAAGCCCCACAATGGGTTTCATGCTGTCAGCATGGGGCCTGCTCAAGATTCTCTCTCTCTGCTCCTCCCCTGCTTGCGTGCATGCTCTCTCTCTCTCAAAATAAATAAACTTAAAATCTTTAAAAAGAATTAGAGTTCTGTGATTTTTAGGCTCAAAAATAATTATGACATTTTCAAAAAGTAAAGTCCCTGGTTATTGATGTCAGCTATGCAAATCTATACCATAGTTACCTAGTATAATAGTACTTAATTTATTTGTAACTGACTCCAATTTTACCAAGCCTTCTTAAAAAAAAAAAAAAAGTTTGTAAATTTGGAATACAAACTGCTGTTAAAAAAAGGAAAAGAAAAAGTAGAGTCCCCATGATCAATTCCATATATAAATGTATAGATGTAATTCTTTCTGGATTTGGCATATTTTTCCTTGTAAAAATACAATTAACTTGAACATATGGGACACTCATACCACAGCATGGACTAAGAAATTCAAAGACATAATTGGAATACAAGGAAACAGCATGCTTGTGTAAGCATAGTAAAATTCAAGATAATAATTTTAGCCTAATTTATGTTCTAAACATTTAAAAGATGAAGTTGACTGAAAAAACCATTGGAATTCAAACTTTTGCCTCTAAGCAATGCATTGAAATTTATTGATAAAGCAATTCTTGTAAAGGCATAAATCATATTTATAAAATAGGAAAGAATGAACTAAATAATGGCAGAAATTCCATTTTTCCTATTGCATTACTATGGTTACCTTGTGAAAGACTTGAAGCCTTTTTAAAATTGAAGTCTTTCAAGTGTTTACAGGAGAAGATAATGCTGTTAATACCTCCATATTTTATATTTTTTGTGGCTATCAGAAATCATAGAAATTTACATTTCAATCAGTCTTTTGTACTGGAGACAGGGATGATATTTTCATAATAAATTTTCACAGCTGGTTGAAAAATAAGTCAGCTGACTGGTATCTATTCTATTGCTAAAATAGACATTTATGAGGTAGAAAAACTGGTTTAAAATTTAAAAGTGTGCTAACTTAAACTTTGATCAAAGGAGGTTTTCTAATTTAAAAGAAAAAAAATTTTGTTCATTTTTGAGAGTGCAAGCAGGGGTGGGGGTGGAGAGAGAGGGGGATACAGAATCTGAAGCAGGCTTCAGGATCTGAGCTGTCAGCACAGAGCCCGATGTGGGGCTCGTACTCACGAACTGTGAGACCATGACCTGAGCTGAAGTAGGATGCTCAACTGACTGAGCCACCCAGATGCCCCTTTAAATTTTTTTTTTTATGTTTGGTTTTCTAAGTTTTTGAGAAATACTTCATTTCTAGCATAAATTGGAGCCATTCACACACACACAAAGACCTATTATATCATTTTAAATCTGGACTTTAAAGATCTCAAGCTGTTTAACATTATAGTGAGTTTTGTTTTTCTAAATAAATTCCCTTATCTACACATAACCTATATAAGCAAATGATGTGCAACAAAAGTAATACATATCAAAGGATACATATTATGTGTGTGTTTTTGATTGATACACATACATTATTTTCAGCCTTATCTATATATGCAGAATGGTATGTGTTGGTGTTTTTGTGGAGCTGTGTGATTAAGTGAACATAGGATACTCTTTTGAGGCAAACTGACCTTCATTTGAATTCTGGATCTGCCACTTACTAGTCAGTCTTGGAAAACGTGCCTGTAATTTCCAATATTGCTTATACAGAAAAGGAAATGCATCCTTAGCTAGATTGTATGGTGAGGAAAAGCTATGATATATGCAAAGTGCCTAGAATAGTGATTAGCACATATAATGCATCTTATTTATATATACAAAGGTGGCTTCTAAGAACAAGGCAAATAACAACAGAAGTTAGTTTTTGCCACACCTGTGGTTAGGCCAGGAAATTCCTTGGGGAAGAGTTGGGGTGCAAAGAGGGTGAGCCACTTTAAGAAACAGCAACTACAGTAGATTCTGACTCTATCATTTTTTAATGAGAATAGTCAAGGGAGAAGGAATTGGAAATAACAGGCGACACATTATCTTGAAGTATATGTGTATTGGGTAATGGTTTGGCTGAGGAAGGTAATAGATTAAGATTTTATCATTTAGTAGATTAGCATTTAATCATTACTTGCCCAAAGGATGGAGAGGTATTTGACAGCCATGTTTCTTTCTAGGAGATCTCGATTGAAATGTTTTTTGATACATAGACATAATGGCTTTGTGTAGTCAATGGTTCTAAAAAGGCAAATTTCTAACGAGCTGGCGATGTATTGAAATAGGACTGTGGTTTCTGGAATTAGATACCATGGACTGACATTCTTATAGCGCTGCATCCTAATTGTTTGACTCTCCATAAATTAAACTCTTATGTGCCTCAGTTTAATTATGAACTGAAGTATGTGCCTTCATTTTCATCATTGCGAAGATTAAATGACGACTTCTGTCTTCGGGTTGTTTTGGCTCGAATTCTTGTGGCACCAATTACTTTTTATTTGATTTCGCAAAAGTTACTTAATATCTGTGTCTCAGTTTTTGTGTGTGTTTTATTCTGTTTTGTTCTGCCAATCTATACAATTGAGATATTAACAGAACATTTGTAAGGAATGTACAAATTGGGACAAAAACATTTGTGTTAGGAAGAAAACTGACATGAGAAAAACTCAAATTCTTATGTTATACATCACAGTGTTTTTTAAAATATTTTTTCTCACATTTATTTATTTTTGAGAGACAGAGCGTGAATGGGAGGAGGGCAAAGAGAAAGGGAGACACAGAATCTGAAGCAGGCTCCAGGTTCCAAGCTGTCCACACAGAGCCGATGCAGGGCTCAAACTCACAGATCATGGTATCATGACCTGAGCTCAAGTCGGATGCTTAACTGACTAAGCCACCCAGGTGCCCCTATATCATAGTGGTTTTTATTTATTTTTTTTTAAATTTTTTTTTTTAACGTTTATTTATTTTTGAGACAGAGAGAGACAGAGCATGAACAGGGGAGGAGCAGAGAGAGAGGGAGACACAGAATCTGAAACAGGCTCCAGGCTCTGAGCTGTCAGCACAGAGCCCGACGCGGGGCTCGAACTCACGGACCGTGAGATCATGACCTGAGCCGAAGTCAGACGCTTAACCGACCGAGCCACCCAGGCGCCCCATCAAAATCTAAAATCTCATCTAAATATCATCAGTTAAAAAGATCCAAATCTTACCATCTAAATCATCTAACTCAGGTATAATTGTGACTATGTATGATCCATCCTGGGGCAGAATAAGTCTCCATCTGTGAACCTGTGAAACTAGAAAACAAATTATCTGTTCTCCAAACCCAATGGTGTGACAAAAGTAAGATACAAGTTATAAATATTCCTATTACAAAAGAAATAAAAGGAATAATAATAATAAAAAAAAAAAGGAGTCACTGGTCCCAAGCAAGTTACAAAATACTAGTAATAAACTCCATTAGGTTTCAAGACCTGGGAATAATCTATGGCTGTTGATTCCACCATCTGGGCCCACAGCTCAGCCCTTTGAGTCATTCCTTCTTTTCCTTGAAGAATAGTGTGTGTTTCTAGTTGAGTAATTCTATCAGTCTTTTTTCTATCATTATAATTTTGGGAGTTGGACCACCTTCCTTTATTTTATCCTGTCTCTGTCCCTTTTAGTTTAAGCTGGCAGAGTTTCTGTTGATACAACATCCTCAAAGACCTTGTGGGTCTCCCATGTATATCACAGGGATTCACTCCATTAGACAAGAGGCTTCTCCACAGATCTGTCCTGAAAAATCCCATCTTTCTTTCTGGCTTCCGCTGAGATGGTGGAGCCACATGCCTAATCTCTTTAAAGAGTCCTCTGTGTGATTTTATACTCTGCAAATTTGATCCTTTCAAGGCACTAGCAAAACCCCACAACCTTGGCTTTCTCTTCTAGAGCACACTTTGCTGGCAGTTAATCTCCTAATTTTAGCATCTATTGAAATCAAGATAAGCTGATTTTTCCAAATCTTTTTTTTTTTAATTTTATTTTTTATTTTTCCAAATCTTAAGTACTGGTTCTATTTGGCTAAACATTCCTTCTTCAATTTATCTCTCTCCTTTTGCATTTTTAAATATAAGCAGAAGGAAGAAACAAGGCATACCTTCAATGCTTTGCTTGAAAATCTACTCCGCTCAATATGCAAGCTCATTGTTGGAAGTTCAGTTTCCACATGATCGCAGGGCACAATACAGCTAAGCTTCCTGCTACTATATAACAAGGATCTTCTTTTTTCCGATTTCAATAACATGTTTCTCCTTTCCTTCTCACCTCTTACCAGGAGCACATTTAACATCTGTATTTCTATTAAGTATTTGTGATGATTTAAGTATTCTCTAAGATGATACAGGTTTTCTCTACCATACTCTTCACTTCTTTCTAAGTCTTTACCAGTAGCATCTTGAACATATTTCTAAGAGTTCAAGGAAACTGGAGCTTTTCCTATCATGTTTCTCAAAATTCTTCCAGCTTCTTCCTGCCACCTAATTTAAAGTCACTTGCACATTTTTCAGTATTTATTCTAGTAACACCCCACTTTTAAGTACCAAAGTCTGTATCAGTTTTGGTTCTGGACACTCCAAGGAAGACATTTTACTTTCTCTTTTCCAGCTTCTAGGGCCTCCTAGGATTCTTGGGTTTGTGCCCATAACACACATGCAGAGTGAAAGACCAAGAAAGTATCCCATCCATATTTTCCCAGGAATAATATTTTGTAGGTAATATAAACAAACACTGAATCTGACTCAAAAAAAAAAAAAAGGGGGGGGGGTGCAGGGAATGGGGAGAAGCTACTGTAAAATCAAGTTTATCATTATTCTCATAACTTAAATGAGGAAGAGATTTCAGGTTTAAAAAAAAATAATCTTCTTCCATGATTTCATATTTAAAATAGTTTACCATTGTCCTAATGTACTGATAAGCAGTACTTCTGTTACATATCCCATTAAATATATTATCAAATCAGCTAAGTTATAGAAGAAAATGCTATCACAAAAATCCCAAGACAAGTTGTATTCAATTATACCATTTTGAAATAATATATACTTTAAAAGTTTTCTAATCATTCAATCCTTTTCTGACTTTCGCTTTGAGCCTGGTTATATGACATCTGAGGGAAAGTTTTACATTAGTTTAATAGAGATATATTTTATGAAAGGGAGTATTATTTGAGATGAATGAAAATAGGACATGTATGATTATTTTTCTCATACTTCATTTAATTTATTAATGTCAGGTCAATTATTACTGTTGCATATCAACAAGGTAATTATAAGGCCAGTTGCATAGTGTTTCTTTAGAAATCCTTTTATGCCATCTGCTTTTGATTTTCCCAACATCCTCTTCTATGATTTATCCAAAACGGTTTTTCTAGCAGATTAAATAGTAGTTATAAGCAGTGCTAGTTAGTTGATAAAAAAAAACGTGAGCTAAGAAGACTGCAAACACTACTGCTTGTTGCCTCTCAATCCAATCTCTTGACATTCTAGTTCATTGTCATCTCTCTTTCAAGAAATTTACCCCCAAATGTGAAGGAGCACCCAGTGCTATTGATAGGCACCAAATTGAACACAAACACACACATTTTTCCCCTTTACTTCACTCTGATTTTTACTTTTTTCCACTTTTGCTTCTGATTCTTCTTCATCTAAACTTGAAAGGAAAGAACCAGGTTAGAGAGAACAAGCATTGAGTGTATAAAGCAGTGATGTCAAAGAGGTGTTGTTAATCCCCCAAACAGCCTGGCCGTGTTGAGGACACCTCTCATTGTGTAGTTGAAAATTGGAAATATCTATGAGTTTATTACAACTCTTCTTTCCCAATTCTATTGAACTGAAGGAGAGTAGGAAGCTTAGACATGGTAGGATTTGGGAGATCATTTAATTTAATCCTCTGCTTTTATACACTTACCCAAAATCGCACCAGTAGTAGAATTTGAGCTTAATAATTCAATTGAGAGTTCTTCATGCCACACTGTATATCCTCAGTCAAGAATAAAATAAACTTTGTTCTGATGTTCCGCCTTAGATGATTTGTTCCTAATTCTTAAGGTGATCCAAATGTCATATATACAAGAACAGTTTGTTTTTTAGTGATCGATCTTAATGCTCTGATAAAACATATACAAGGACATAGGATAGAATAAAGGAAAAAAACAAATGGTAAAATAATAAATTATTAAAATAAAGGTTTTTTTCTCCTATATTATTTGGAAAACTCTATGGTTAAATTGTTATCTCAGCTATGTTCCCAAGACTCACATTTCTTAAAGTTTAAAATATTATGAAACACTTCAGACTGAAAAGGAGAAAATCATTTAACTCATAACCATGTACACACTCTTGGATTTAATTAATGTTGATCCTTTGGCATATTTACCTTGGATCTTTTTTTTTTCTCAAAGAAATATTATGGATACAATTAAATCACTTCTCATTTAATACCCATCCCTTAATTCTAGAAGGTGGACTAATTAAGTGTATACCATTCCCACTCCAATTTTTATATTTTATTATATTTGTATCTATTTATAAATTATTTATAATTGTTATTGTTTATCTTTTATATCTACCCAAATCATATCCAAGTATTAATATACTTTTGTACATTATGTGAATACACGAAGATAATGTTCATTTACATTAACTTTTTCCACAGCATGAATATATCACAATTGATTCACCTTATATCAATGAGCATTTAGGTTGTCCAGTTCTTATTCTTGTAAACAATTGTGTAATAATCATGTCTGTTTATATTTCTTTGCTTTCAAAAATTATTTTCTTAGAAGGAGTATTGATGGCCAGAAGGTACAGCATCTTCAGTTTGCTAGGGGTAATCAATTGCTTATCAGTCATTGACCAAGTTTGCACCCACATCAGTAGAACATGCATATTCCCTTATTTTCCACATTTTTAACAGCATTTGTTTTAATCAGAATGTTAGATTACTGCTTGTTTGAGGCATACAAAGTGATTGTGGCTTAAAACAGCAAACATCTATAGTTTCTTATGATTACAGACTTAGCTGGTTATCTCTGCCTCAAGTGTGTTGAGAGGCAGCAAATAGGTATTACCAGGGCTGTGTTTTTATCTGAAGGCTTTATTGGGGAAGACTCACTTCTAACCTTACTCATGGTTATTAGCAGGATTCATTTCTGTGCTATTGTACTGAAGTTCATGTATAATATTCCTCACTGGCTGTTGGTAAGAGACCTTCCTCAGTTCTTTACTACATGTGCGTTTCTATAGGGCAGCTGACAGTATAACAACTAGTTTCACTCAAAGTAAGTGAGAAAATAAGCATGAATTCCAGGGAAAGAAAAGTCTTGTAGCCTTATCTCTTGAAGGAGACATCTCATTACTTTGTCATATTTTACTCATTAGCAGTAAGTTATTAGGTCCAGCCCAGACTCAAGGGACTTGTACAGGGGCATGAACACCAGGAAGTAGGTATCATTGAAACTCATCTGAGAGGCTGACTGCCACAGTATTTCATTGTAGTGTTTACATTTTCTGATCATTACTTGGCCATCTTTTCATAGGTATTTGACCATCAAGATTTCTGTTTTATAAACATCCTGTTCAAATTCTTTCCCGTTTTTCCATTGAGTTATAGGTTTCTTTGCTTTACTTATAATATACTATGTATACATATATGTTCTGGGTACTAATCTTGGTTAATCTTATGAGCTGGAGACCATTCATTTCTCACCCAGCTTTGATCTGATATCCTTTTCCACCCATTTTCCTTACCCCCATTACCAGAACTGCTCTCGTGAGGTCATCATTGATTTTCATATTGTTAAATTCACTGGATGCTTTTCAGTGCCCGTCTTAATTGACTTGTTGGCAGCATTCAATACAGATGAGTAGTTTCACTCATTTATCTCAAAAATGCTTCTCGAGTCGCAACTTTGTCAGGTATACTATTTGTTCTTGGCTTTTGTGACACTATCATATATTGGGTTTTCACCTTCCACTATGGCTGCTATTTGTCATAGCCTTTTGCCAGTTTTTCTACCTTTACTTGACCTCAAGATGTTGAATTTATTGGGATTATTTCTGACATTCTCTCCCTGGGGATTTTCAGTCCTATGGATTTACATATATCATTATGCCAACAGTTCTCACATTTATATTTCCAGAACCGTATCATCAATCTCCTATATATTCACTTGGGTTTCTCAAATTTAATCAGTTTAAGTCTGAAATTTTGATCATTTTTGTTCCTCAGTTGCATCACAAATTTCACCCAGTTGGTGATACCAGAAAACCAGAAATTATGACACCTTCCTATTTTAATAAACATGAAGTCCTGTGTATACTACCAACCCAAACCTCTTATGGTCTCTCTTACCACTCTGTCTCTATAGCTATTACCCTTAAACAAGCTACTTTCTTCTATCCCTTAGGTTTCCTCACTTTTTTTTTTAACATAAAATCCATAGCAGGATATTTTTAATGTAAAAATAATAGCATAACTCCCCTGTAATAACTTCCTAAAGGATTTCTATTGAGTAAGATTCTGAGTCTTCAATGAGAGATTTCATTGTAGGCATTGCACACAGTGCTTAAGCTAGGCTTCCTGCCATATGTGTCCTGTTTTCCCTCTGTTGGTCTAGTCATACTGGGTTTCTGTCTTTTTCTGTAAAATCCTAAACTACTCCCAGTGTCAATTTTTTTGAACTCACAATTCTTTGCACATGAAGAAATCTTCCACTCTGCCTGCCTAACTTGTACTCATTCTTCAGATTTCAGTGAAATGTCACTGCTTTGAAAAAATTTTCCCTGCTTTTCCAGTCCAAAATTAAATAGTTTAGTTTTCTATTTCATGACATTATTTTTTATAACACATCAAAATTTTAACAATACAGTGATTTACGGTTATTTTGGTAATTGTTTACTTAACATCTGCTTCATCCATAGACAATGATTATATAAAAGCCAGGCATATATATGTAGTGGTTTTGCATTTCTAGATTCCAGAATATTGTTTGGCCCATAGTTGGCACTTAATTAATGTTTGTTCAATGAATTACTGAATGTACTGCTAGCTCTAACTCCAGAGGAGCTTTTAATCCCATTGGTACAAAATTAAAGAGAAATACAAAATTGAAAACTAAAATATGAGCCGTGGTCATTAAAAATACTCTGAGGGGAAGTTTCATAACCTCATTAGCCATTCGGTTCCTCATTATTAAATGAGGGGTTTAACCTAGATCAAGTCTAAGATGGATTTTACCTCTATCATTAAACAATTCTAACTGCTGGTTCAGGAAGAAAGATCAATGTGTTCAAGGAAAATTTCATGAAGTTTTGATGATGAAAGCTATAACAGAGAAGAAGTAGAAATCAACCTATGTATTCTGAGATAGTGAGATGGACCAGCTGCCTGGAGTAAAGGACTATTTGGGGTTTTAGTAGAAGAGAAAACTACATGAAGCCATTTTCTAAGGTATCTAAACATGAGGACAAGGGTTTGAAATTTGAAAAGCCACAACACAGTGCAGGATTTTGACTGTAATGTGGACTGCACATTATTTTATTATTTTAATGTTTTTATTTTTGAGAGAGAGAGCGAGCGCGCGTGAGTGGGAGAAGGGGCAGAGAGAGAGGGAGTCACAGAATCCTAAGCAGGCTCTAGGCTTTGAGCTGTCAGCACAAAGCCCGACGTGGGCTTGAGCCCACAAGCCTTGAGACCATGACCTGAGCCAAAGTCAGACTCCCAACCCACTGAGCCACCCAGGTGCCCCTGTACATTATTTTAAAAATAAAATTCTATTTGATTCAGTAAACATACTGATTTTTGGCTATGTGCTAGGCCCTACTAAGCCCTAGGAATACAAACATGAATGAGACA
The DNA here is from genome assembly GCF_023721935.1 of Panthera uncia. Classification (NCBI taxonomy): domain Eukaryota; kingdom Metazoa; phylum Chordata; class Mammalia; order Carnivora; family Felidae; genus Panthera; species Panthera uncia. Next base: position 87,272,102 of record NW_026057584.1, read on the forward strand.
TGGCCTTTACCTTTGTGTACCTCAGAATAGTGGGGTGACAGTCTTAAAAATGAATAATTATAATATTTCATCAAAAAAGAATGTACAAAAAATATATACATAACTAAAAATACAATGTGTTCATGAGTATTTTGTAACAAAAGGCAGTATTGTTTGGTGGAAAGATTATGTTTCATGTGTGTATACTTTGAAGAGGTAAAACCAATTTTAGGAATCTAGCCATTTTGGAGAGGAGAAATTATAAATTCAGGATCATTTACAACTGGGTAACTTTATCTCCTTACAATCCTTCTCCAGGTCTGTTTCTTCACATGTAAGATGAACACACATACTAAAAAATTGATGAAAGAATTGAAAACATAAGTATGTGAGTCAGTGAGGAAATGATGCAAAATTTAACTGAAAATGTAAGGACAATTGTGTCCTCGTTTCAGAAAAAGAATAGATTTCTAACTTAGCCTAAAATGTGAATATACAATGAATTTAAAATAGTTAAAGGCTAATACTTGAGTGCTTACTCAGAGTCAGGTGTTTTAAATGCCATATGTGCATTAATTTCATTTAATACTCACAAAATACCTATGGTAGGTGCTGTTATTAGTACCATTTTAAATACAAGGAACTGAGATACTTGACAGATTGAATACCTTACCCATAGTAGCCCATCTCTTTGTAATAGGAACTCAAGGACTCTGGATGATGAACATGGCTTCTTAATACCATGTTCTATAGGCTCTATAAAGATTGAATTAAAAGTCTATAAATGTTAGGTTAAAAGTATAACATTAGAAATAATCTTGGAAAATTGTTTTCATAACTTTGTGGATGAAAACCTCCCTAAAGCAATAGCCAAAGCCACAAGTAAAAATATGTATTTATACTTTTATATAAAAAAATACAATTTTTAATTGTTTTTAATTTAAAAATATAATTTTTTATAAATTGTTATTACATGTATTTTCAAAATTCAAAAAGTATTTTGTTATGCTAGAAATATAAAAATTCAAGGAAAAAAATATTTTCAGTGCATATAGTATAAAATGTATTAATATACAAAGAGTTTCCACAAATCAATAAGAACACAAATCTCCGTGAGAAAAATAGTGAAAGAACAAAAAGGCAGCAATTTGCAAAAAAAAACCAAAAATTCCTGAAATTATTTTAAAATGCATGCTGAAATTAAAGTGAGTAAAAATACAAGTCAAAACAAAAAATGATTGGCAAAAATAAAATATTAACAGTAGCCAATGTTGTTGAAGGCACTAACAAACATTACTGATGTGTTTATAAGTACCCCATGCTTTCAGGAGGGCAGTTTGTTTTATCAACATGTTTAATGCAAATTTTCTTTAATAATGCAAATTCTTTACAAGAAATCTACCCAGTTTGGCGTAGTGGTTAAGGACTTTGGTTTCAGAAAAATGTGGATTCAGTTTCCTCCGATACCATTATTGTATGTGTACCCTTGAAGAAATTCCTCACTTTCATAAGCTTCAAATTACTCATTTGAAAACAAGATAGCAATAGCAAAATTGCCTCACAGGGCTGTTCTGTAGATTAAATGAAATCATGCATGTAAAGCAATTAACACATTTTAGGAGTTGATAAATGTTAAATATTATGATTATTATTAAATTATACTATAGATAGGTCTCCAGTGTGAAGGGATAGCTTTATGAGAATGTTTATTGTACTATAAAAGCAATAATTTCTATTAAGTGTTTGACACAGGCTCAGAATCACTGCAAGTAGTACTGAAAAATTGTGGAGAATAAATTGGTCCTCAGAAGACAGGAGATAGGGAAACATTGCTCTGTGTGAGTAAAGTAATATATGCAATGGGTACAAATGCAGAAATTTTGTAATAATTGATAATCCTTAAAATGGTTATTAGGTAGATACCTTTAAATCTAAAAGAAAAGAAAAAGTCAACTTCTCTCTCTACATGAAAGAAATGTTGAGTTGGCATTTTAAAACCTCATTTACTTGTATTGCAAAAAAAACAAACATAGGCCATTTTTCCTGTTTGTGGGTAAGATTGTGAAATATGACTGGGCAACAGTATGCAATGGGGACTCCGATGTATTACTAACAATAGAGAAGATGGCATTTAAACACATGGCAATTAGTTTGAATGTCTCATGGACTGATCAAAGGTTCTGCTAATGGATACATCTGCTTAATATTTTTATGAATGATTTAGGAGTTATTAGAAGTGTGATTCCTCAATTTTCAGATTTCACAACATTGCATAGGTAAGTTATATAGGTGATGTGATCAAGATTTGAAACGATCTAGGGAATTTAAGTCACTGTATTAAAATCAAGATACTAGTTAACAAAGAAAACTAAGTTGCTTCAAGTTCAAAATACCAACTGTACTATTAAAGAAGTTCATATAACAAATTATTCACAAAAACTATGATCCAAAATTATGCAATTTATTTATATATATATATGTGTGTGTGTGTGTGTGTGTGTATACATACATA
>NW_026057584.1:87274992-87442795 GCF_023721935.1 Panthera uncia
CCATGTATGTATGTATATGCATGTATACACATATACATATATATATATATATATATAGTTTTTCAGTGTTGAGATTACTGTATTCCATTTTGGATAGCATATTTTAAGAGAAACATTGACATATTGAAATATGTCTAGAGGGCATGAAAATATTTTAGATTTCACAGTCGAAGGAACTAGGGATGGTTTCCCTAGTGAAAAGGAAATTGAAGGGAGACATGATTGGTCTATTCAAGCATCTGAAAGTTTTCCTGGAAGAACGGGGAACAGTATTGTGGTACCTAGTTTAGAGAGCATCCAAAAGCTGCAAGAGGGTGAAATTGATTTTAGAACATACTTTCTCACAATTAGAGATGTTCAACACTGCAATGAACTTTTGTTTGTTTTCTGTATTAAAATCCTGGGTGGACTTGAGTAGGAAAACTGCCTTTAGAGTTGTGGAAGAGACCTTGTTTATCAGAGAAAGCTGGAATAAGTTACTTCTAAGATATCTTTAAAAAAAATAAGCATGGCAAAAAAAATTGATAAAAAAAATAAGCACGGCAAAGTGAAAGATAACAATAATCTTGAAGGCAAAAGACTTCCAGGTGAAACTTACTGTATTACTCACCTGTATTTTAAGACACTTTAACTTACAGTCCTGTGTAAGATTTTGTTTAGAGTAAGAGTAGGTAATGATACCCGAAAGAAAACTGTTACAGTAACTCTGCAAAACTAGCTTTTTGATCTAGAGTGTCCCACAGGACTCTTCTTAACTCAGGCGAGAAAGGGAATTTCAGAGACAGGAATCCTTCATGATGAACACAACTTCTTCCACTGTTGTATATTTGGTTAAATTTTTTTAAAGTCCTATTCATTTCCCCTCAGCTGTGCCCCGATTATTTTGTAGTTTTTTTTTTTAATAGTAAGATCATAGAATCAAAGGGATACAAAAAAGTTTTTGTGGTTCAACTTAATCTCATTTCAGTCATCACCCGTCTTATTTTTAAGCATTTTTCCTGAGTCTGTGCACTTGTTAAGCTTTCTCTAGAGAACACTTTGCTGGCCTGTGGATATACCTAACTGATATAGAATGGATATACCTAATTCTAGATGTTTTTACAAATGATCTTATGTGAATCTAGGTATAGAAAATTTTCATGAAACCCAAGCATTATTTCAGCCCTTAAATCACAGAGAATTTTTCCTGTTTGATTTTGTAACCTCTGTTTCAGAAAGAAGCTCAGAAAACTGGAAATAACATAGAATGGGCTAAATTTGAACTGTAAGCACCTTCATCCATCTCATGATGACTTCCCTTACCTTTGCGGCCACTTGGTTCCACCCCCCACAAACCCTGGGTACCCCCCAACTGTATCAAAAATCTTACTGAGTAGTTGCTGGGATGAGAAGCAGAATTATTTTTCAACTAAAGCTTGTTTTCTTTTCTTTCTTCATGTAAACTTTATTATTCTCTACCTCAATATAGTAGAAGCTGCCTCAGACCCTGAAACACTTGGAGTTTTGAAAATTGAGAGAATATTCTTAGTATTTCTGAAGGTCCTTTTGTCACCTTTCATACAAAGCTAGGTCCTAGTTCATTATAGGCCCTCGTCCTATACTCTTATTTTTAGCACTTAATTACAACTAGATTTTATTAGCTGTTTGTATCAATATAATTTTTAATATCTGCATCTCTGCATTGCATAAGTGTTTAATGGAAACAGACACTGTTATCTGGCTTAATGCTATAATTCTAAGATCTATCCCTATGTCTGGGACACAAGAGACAAAGAAGATACTCAGTGGTCTTTTTACTGAATAAATAGCATTTTGCTTGTGAAAAATACATTGGATTGGCTAAGAAAGGAGTTGTATGTTTACTGATACCATTCACTTGTGTGTGTCGGGGGGGTGTATATTTATTGACTATTTTATGCCAGGTACTGTTTTATTTTATGCCAACTACTGCTAGATGTTAAGAACAGAATATTAAGTAAGTTTTTGATTTCACCTCCTTAGTGGTGGTTTAAGATCAGGTTCATATCAAAGAATTCTAGAGAAAACACAGTGGCAAATTGGTTTTTAAGTGTATATCACCCAGAAGTGTCTTCTTACTTTTTCCCGCCCACCACACACTTGCAAACCCCTATCCATACCCTTAACCAATGACAGGTATAAGTGAACCTCAGAAATCTTGCCTTGGATAAACATCACTTGAGGCTTAACTTACATTTCTGAATTCCCCTGCAGGACATTGTCTGAGAGACAACCTTGCTTGGCTTTCTCCCCTTCCCTTCCAACCTCCTTCACTTTTACCAGTCTCCCAAGGGAGGACTTCCTCTATCAAACATTTGGACATGGATCCTCATCTCCTGATCCGCTTCTAGTATCGCTGACCTTAGATGAATCTTTTCTCCTCCTGTTTGCAACATGTTGATGATTACCTTACACTCAGTTGTTTTCAGTAGCAATTATGAATAAAATCATTACCTCTCAAGGACCATTTTAACTCAAGAACTAGATTTCAGAATTCCTAACCTCACTAATTGTTGTATAACCCCTTTAAATCCCAAGTATTTCTATAGTTCTATTTGCAACACTAGACGTTGCAAAATTAGTAGAAAAGAGTTGATCAAGATTCACCTTCTGTTAAATTTGAAGGCCTCAAACTTTACTGTGAACAAAGTATACTAACCATAGCCCATGACAATATTATGTATTAGTTTTAGTCTAATTGAGATACCTTTTAAGAGTCCAATTTTGAATAGATTTGGACAGTAATGTTGAAGTATGAGATTATAATACTGCAGATATCCTCAGCCATGGTTTTAAGCAGAGTCTAACAAGTTTATGAATTTATGAGAATAAGAAATGATCCATTGGAACTGAATGGAGAAACTTCACACCTAATTTCATTTGGGAAGTAAATGCCAATGATGCCAAGTACAAGATTTATTTTGTCTTCCACTATGAGAACAAGCTGAACTTTTAATTGGAAAATATTTAGTGTTTCAATATATCTGTAAAAAGCTTTGATTTTACCAAAAGAGTCCTGCTCTTCATCCAAAATATAAAAGGCATACTAGCTAATCACACCAGTAGACAGGATATTAAAATGTTAAAGGGCTATTTCCAATCCATTATGTCCGACCCCTCCCGCCATCATCTCCACTCACCATTTGTCCCCAACCAATATCAAGTGAAAATGATCTGAAGCCTTTGGCATGAAGCTTTAGAAAATTCTTCCTATCATCTACCTACCTAATTTTTTGCATTACAGAGGATTTACATACATTTTTAAAATCAACTATTCTGTTTTCTCATACACAATTAATTTGTGCAGTTAAAAAGTCATTTACTCATTTATTTATTGATTCAATACCAAATATTTTGTGAACACCTACTAAGTTCCTTGCACTGTGCTAGGTGGTGGGTTAAAGTGATATAAATGAGACACAAAGTCTACTCTCAAGGAGCTTGTTTTTATTTGTTTTGTTTTTTATTTGACGATAGTTGACACAGAATGTTACTTTTACATGTTACAGGTATACAACATAGTGTTTCAACATTTCTATATGTTATGCTATTCAAGGAGATCAAGGTTTTTATTTTTTTTAAGTTTTATTCATTCATTCATTCATTCATTCATTCAAAGAGAAAGAGAGTACAAGCCAGGGAGAGACAGAGATAGAGGAAGAGAGGGTGTCCCAAACAGGCTCTGTCTGCATTAATAGCACAGAGCCTGATGCCATGCTCCAGCTCACAAACTGTAAGATATGACCTGAGCCAAAACCAAGAGTCAGCTGCTTAATGAGCTGAGCCACCCAGGCACCCCTTAAGTTTTAATGAAAAGGCTGATGTGTATAAAAGCAACACAAAGACTGAATTAAGAAAAAAAATATATATATGTATAGAATGCATGCAGACTACAGATTTGTTGTTTATCCACTGAAAGTAGATATATTGAGTTCTTTTAACTTGGCCAATTAATGTTATCAATACAAGAATGGCAGTGAACACATGACAGTATCTTATAACCACCAAATTATACTGGATATATCATAGAAATAGTGCTTTTAAAGCAATTTCTCCTCTTTTACCTGGAAGTTAGATCTCAGGCCTTATTGTGAAGTTCAGCCTGATTGTCTTTAGGTAAATGGATAATTACAGTGAAACACAGTAGGTCTCATAGTGGTGGTAAGAACAAGTGCACTGGAGACCAGAAGATGGGAGATCATTTTCTCTGCCTAAGCACTGACTTCCCAGGGGAGAATCGTGATTTGGGATTTGCAGGATATGCATGTAGAACTATAAGTCAGAAGATGGGCAAGGATATTCCAACAGGAGCTACAGATTGTGCAAAGATAAGGCGAAGTAAAAGGTGTATGTATTCAGAAAGGGTGAAACACTGAATGCTGGTGAAGCCTAGAACTGTGGCTAAGTGACATTCCATAACTGGCATGAAGCTTTGAGTCAGATGACTTATTGAAAATACATGTCATGCTTCATAGCTATCATTTTAACCACATTTCGTGCTAAATGCTTTCTATATCATCTCTAATACCAAAACGCTTCCAGCTAAGTTTTGTTTTCTCAATTTAGATAAGGGAATGAAAGCACAGAGAGGTTACTTTGTTTTCTCCTTAATTTAGATAAGAAAAGGAAAGCTCAGAAGGGTTCTTTCATCTGTCTGTCCATCCATCCTTCAACAAATATTTACCGATTTGTTACCGATAAATACTTACCTGCACAAAAGGTACTAGATGATGGTGCTAAAGCAGAGAAAAGAGAAGTGCTTCCCCTGTTTTCACAGAACTTAGGCACTAGAGCAAAAAACCCAATATTAAATAAGTAATTCACTAAAATGTGATGTGATGAAGAGGAAGTGGAGATTTCTATGGGTGAAAACAGAAGGGTCCAGTAAGAAGTGAAACTGAGAACAAAAACATGTTTCTCAGGCTTAAAATCTGTTCTCTTTTTGTAATGCTGTCCATCTCAGTTCCCATAAGCAATGCTTTGTTTCTGAATGTGGGGGCCCAGAAGCATTGTTAGGTGGTACCAAAAAACCCCACAAAACTTTTTAGTAAGCACATACTCAATTTACCTTCCATTTTTGTCAGGTGACAAATGTTTTCCATTTATGGAGGTAATATAATATCTTCTTCAAAAATACATATATTTAAGCTAACATAGTAATCCAGTTTAGAGAAACATACTAAATAAATAACAATCCAAGAATACACATAACTCTAATGGAAACCCTAATTGAAATATAAAAATTTTCTGGTCCTGCCAATTGTGTAGAAGCTGTAGTTCGTTCTCATTCTGATTATTGCTTGTTTCGGATTCCTAAAATGAGACCTCTACTATTGACCCACTAAGCATTTGGTAAGTACAGTGTGGTAGTTCATTAAAATGTAAATTATGTTAAGTGTTTCTTTGGAAACATACAGTGAAATATGTAAATAATGAAGAACAATGAGAAGCGGCCTCTTTCCCTTAGGAATTTTGCTTCTCTAATAGTTTGAACCTTATCCATAGTCATGAACCTAACAAAGAAACCGTCTCAGTATAAAAATAAAAAAATCTGGAAGTAAAGCAAATGAGCTGAGGGCAGCAGTGTGAGACTTCAAATGACATCTAACTTAGAAGAAAGCCATCAAGGAATGCTATTGTATTTAATGAAGAAAACTGTACCAGGGCTAAATGGCTTCAGTGTTTACCCCTAATTGGATCTTGTGTCACATTAATGTGTTTCTCATAGAGTTTGTCTTTCTGGAGATGTACAAGTCAGGGTTAGATTACTTCAAGAAACAGAAACCTGACTACGGGTAATTTAAGCAAAAGAGGCAATAGAGTGTTCCCCACTGGTTTCAAAAAAAACACTTCCAGGAAGTATTGTTATTGGGTCATACAGCCATATCTAGATCATTCCCTGAGACCAGGGATTGATTTGTCTCAGCCTGGATCACCCGTTACATAGACAAATTGAAAGGTATTAGTGGAAGGTCATGGAAGTATATTGGCAGATTAAAAGAAAAAGTTCCTTAGATAAGTCAATTATGATAGTAACTAAAAAGGATGAAACGACTGGCAAACCATGAGATTTACCACCATGAGATAAAGTTTCAAATCTGTGGGCTTGGGTTATAATCAAACCCCCATTCTTCTCACAGTGGTCTTTCCCAAGTCATTCAAGACAACACTGTTGCCTACAAAGAGCTTGTCTCAGGCTTCATCCTATTGGAATCTTCCATAGCATTGGACATCAACAGATGTCCCTTTTTTTAAATATACTCCTCCTCCTTAATCCAGGATAATCTTTTCCATGGGTGTTTATCCTCTGATAACTCTTCTGGTCTCTTCTGCTGATTTCTTGTCCATGCCTTTACATCTTAAATAACAATTTCCTCAAGGGCTTTATTTTCAATCCACACATTCTCTCATTCAGCACTCTCCCTTACTGTAATATAATTAAAACCAGAAGCATAGCTGACTTGTGATTTTTTTTTTTCTTTTGCTGTTGAGTACTTCCTACATACCAAGTATTGTAATAGCAGTTTAGAAAGCTGATTTGATTTTTTTTTTTTTTTTTTTTACTCCTGGCTTTAAATTCCACCTATATGTTATTGACTCCCAAATATATGCCTCGAAGATCCAGTCCTGAATACTTAAATTTCCAAGGAAGGAGTATACTCCTCTCACTAGTGGCTTACTTCAAACTCAAATCGTCCCAAACTAAACCTACTCCAAACCTTCTTTGTCCCTGTATTTCCTGTGTCAGTAACTACCAGTGTCAACTGCTTGATCATCAAACTACTAGTCATCATCAATTCTTCCTTCTTCCTCACTGGCCACTGCACATTAATTTTAACTACAAATGTTATCTGTCTTTTTTGTTTAGTCCCTCAGCTTTTTCTTGAGTGTAGATTGAACCCAATGACTGTTTTTGCAAATATAGTTTTATTAGAATGCAGCCACACTCATTAATTTATGTATATTCTATAGTAGCTTTCTTGATACAGTAGTAGAATTGAGTATTTGTAACAGAGACCTTATAGTTAGAAAATCCTAAAAATATTTACTTATCTACCTCTTCACAGGAAAAGTTTGTTGAATCCTGCTCTGGATAAACACTCAGTATCTCTTACCTGGACCAATGCATTGGTGTTCCGTATTGTTTCCCAGTATCCATTCACCTAAGCCCAACTTGTCTTTCACGTCTACCACCATTAATATTTGCCATATGGCAGCCCTAGTTTAAAAAGAGGTAATGCAAAAACTTTGATGACTATCCATTGGCCAGATGAAAATTGTTAACCCCCACATAAGTTATGTGTTGGTACATAACAAACTACTCTAAAACTTAGTGACTCTGTGGATTGACTGGGAAGTTCTAGTACTATTCTCACATGATGGAGCTTGTGTGTGTGACTGTACTCACCTGACAGGTAAGATCAGAACTAGGATGCTAGGATACCTGAATCCATCCTTCCATGTAGTTCCTACAAACAGACCAGCCTAAATTAACAATGGATTCTAAGAGGTGAGCCTTGATGCACATTCATTTATCAAGTCTAATAACATACTTGCTAGTGGCCCAATGTCTAAAAGAAGTCAGATGGTCAAGTCCAGAATCAATATGAATGACCATACAAGAGTGACAGTCCCAGGAGGTACGATTGGGAGATAGCCAACATTAGTCTGCTGTAACCCCTTGGCATGCCTTCAAGGATTTTCCCAATCTGGCTCCAGATTATAGTTTTCAGTTCCATTTATGATTTATTCTATCAAGCATTCATTTTTCAGGGGCTATCAGCTCTTATTTAAGCAAAGTCTCTGAATATGTTATGCCTTTTCTTACTTTCATGCCTTTACTCATTCTTTCTTCTTCCTTGGTTTTCTTTCCTCCTTAGAGCTTGCTCTCACGTGTCATGCCTGCCAATCCTAAGAATTCTTCAAGACATACTTCAAATCTCCCTGCCTCTCTCAGGCCCCTTCTGATTGTCTGTGCAGACGTGATCTTGTCTCTCTACCAGCATGTAACCACTCAAAGCAAGACAATCCTCACCTCTTATACCTTTCTATGTGTCTGTCTCCTGCTACCTTGTGAAAAAAAAAAAATTCAGGAAAGTAACTTCGTCTCAATCAAAATTTTGTATGTTCAAAACCTAAAACAATATCATCTATTTTAACACATCTTGAACGCTCCATTGGTGACTGGGTCAGGAATTGCAGTAGGGACCTGACATTAAATCATTTAACATCCTGAAGACAATATAGAAAAGAAAAATTCCAGTTTCTCTTGCAGAATAATTTCTAATTATGTTGATTTTTTTTTAGGGTATATAATACATGGTGGTGACAGAGGGTAAAATTCTCAGCTTTATTTCAAATCTCAGGAAACAGAGATGAGGCCAAAAGCATTTGCACATAAAATAGAACGGAATTATGAGCTTATTCGAGCAGGGAAGAAGGTTTTACCTGTGATAATGCCTTAGTGCTGAGGAAAATAAAAGTGATTTCTTGTTAAGCAACATGGACATTGAGAAAGCATGGTATTTTTAAACCCGTAGTGGTTTCTGCTTTTATTACATTAAGTATGAGCAGATAGCGTCAACTCAGCAAGTGTTGTTAAGCACTTTCTGTTGAGTGTGTGGCAATGAGACAATGCCTTGGACAAAACGAAAGTGTGCTTATCTATGGTCACACAAACACACTCATAGAAATCTAAAGTTTTCTTTCTACTTAACAGTTTATCTGGGAGAGAAAATGTATACGTATTAGATATGACACAAAGCAGAAGGTGACCAATTATTGCCTCAAAAGAGCAGCAAGTTTTGAGAACAAAGAGGAAGGAAGAAGTTCCAGATAAGATTTAGTCAATGGCTGCATTTCTAAACATCTGACTTTAAGAGTTGTAAAAACACAAATTATGACATTTTGGCTAAATAATAACTTTAAATCAGATCTCATACATGATCAGCTTTCAGGTCAAATATAGTCTAAAGACATGTCTGGCCTGGATAACTTTTATCCATTTAATTGCTAACATTTAAAAACTAGGAAATTGCAAGTAAAAATGTAGACTTCTAAGTTACCGCAAAGTATTAGAAAATTTGGAAACACAGCAGCTACGTTACGTTATGCCAATGAATGGCTTGAGCTGAGTGTTAGTTGTCTTTAGGCTGGACATGACCTGCCCAGCTCCCCTCCTCCACTACACAATTATACCTGCCCACAATTATATGCTGTCTGTTGAGGTCTTATAAACATTGGAGTTATTAGCAAGCCCTGAAAGGTTTAAATGTATTCTGTTTTGACAACAGACTAACTCCTGGGGATACTGACATTAACAAAATCTCTTACGTTGAAACACTCTCGACTACATTTTCTTTACCAGTTAACTGTTGTCTCCAGTGTTATGTGTCCAGTTTACCAGAGCTGAGAAGCTGTTTATCGCCAACGGTTTTTTTTTTTCTTTTAAATAGTACCTACTAAATTTTCCTTCCCATGAAATGAAATAATTTCTTTGACCAGTTGCTCGGGTGTGATGTAAAAAATAGAATCATACCGGAAGAAGAAAATTAGCGTTTCAACAAGAATATTTTCACTTGTACTGTATTTAAGGCAGTTGCTAGGCAGATTTATGGGCGATGAAATCTTCTAGGACCTCATTTAAACCCCAGTTAATGGCAGGAGTTGGGGCAGAAGGTATCATGTGAGAAGGTAATTCCTAGAATGCTAATTTGAATAAAGGAGGATGCTTTGTTAACAAAAGATTATTTCAGAAAGAAAATAATACATGGAAAGTCACATGGAAACTTACAGTGCTTTTAAAGCTACAGATGGATCAGTTGCCCACAATAGCATAAATATATAACACACAGGTAATTCCTGAATTCACCAAAAATGACACTACTTTTGCATAGCCTCCATTGATGTTCAAGTTGGACTCATATATGCCTTTAAAATTTGGCCCTTGTTTCAGCTCAAATTCATTAGTTATAAATTACTGAAAAGAGAGACATATAATTGAAGCAACGATGACAGGCTTTTACTAACAATAGTGTGAATAACTTAACAGAGGCCCTTGAAATTTAGTTAATTTGAACTCTAATGGATCATCATACCTATAGAATATAATTCATTAGATGGAAATTGCTATTCATAATAGGAACTCTTTATGAAAATTGGATATTTGAGGTAAAGTACATTCATAGCCAAGAATAAAATTTATTTGATCCATAAGACAGACTTCATCAAGAATTAAATGTTCAGTCCTGAGAAATCTACATTAGAAGATGAATTATAAATGGTCATTCAAGATTGAATGTATTATCTTATGTTTAACTTTACATTTCTTTTGGCCATTTCCTATGTAATTTCTATAACCTTAGATACAAACATTTTGTGTTAAATAAAATGTATACTTCATTTTAGTTAAGTAATACACTATAATTATTTGGGGGCTCAAAGAACTTCTTCCTAAAATTAGTAGGACTACAAAAATTTACTTTGAAAAGTTTCCTTAAAACAGCAGTGTTATATAAAGAATACTGGGCTTTAAGTTCATTGTCCAAAATGGCTTAGAAATCCTGACTAATTTGGTATTAAGATTTGTAATATTTATATAAATTGTTCTGGTTGTACGTTGAAGTACTTTATCTTTGTGTTGAATTATATATGCTTCTAAGTCCCCATTCTATTACTTCACCCCTGTATGAATTTAAATTATGTATCTAGTATTCGATTTATATAAATATGACGCATAGAACCAAGCACATAGTAGATACTCAAAAGTGGATTGTCCGAATTCAATGACTATGTAGTATGTGCTTTATATACGTACATGTGGATTTTGTAAAGTTCTCAGCTCATGTAAACTTTAATTACATGTTAATGAAATATGAACAATTTTGAAATGTTATTTAAAAGCAAACATTGATATTTAAACCTTGAACATTAAATAATTGCGCTGCTTTGCACACAATGTAATCTGGTAATTACTGAGAGGATAAAACTGTCCTTTAATTAGCAACATTTAAGTCATTACTAGATGTAGAAAGAAAAAAATATTCTTTACTTTGAAATGCATTGATTATTTCTCATATAACATCTGATGTTCAAGTTTCAATGTTGAGATACACATGTTTGAACAGTGCCCAAGAATAATTTTAATGATGATTACAATACTTGCAGTCTGTGGATCAGAGATAGAAGAAACGTTTATCTGCAATATCCTATGAGGGATACCTTCATATAACAGGAAATTAAACTGAGTAATACTTCAGTGTCCTCCAACTTGAACCTGTGATAGGAAGAGTAGTTGTATCCAATCACCATTATTTATATGACATCCACACATTGCAGCTAAAAACTGCTGTTTAACATTAAGGGAGGCGACATCATGTTGTGTTGAAGACTATAGTTTCTGAAGCTAGAATGCCTGGCTTCAGTTCCTGGTTCAGCTTTGTATTAGCTATGCAACTTTAACAAGTCACATAACCCCTTTGTGTCTTGCTTCTATGTTTACAAAATAACGTGTAAGTTTCACATAATAATTAAATGAGTTAATATATGTAAAATTCTTAGAATAGCACCTGGTCATTACTAAGCTCCATGGAAATGTTTCATGAAAAAATGTTTTTTTTTTTGAATTCTATATTAGTATAAATAGGACCTATTTTCATCCTCAGAACTATATATGTGTGTATGCATACAATAATTTAAAAACATATCTCCTACTAGACAGTAATAATGAAAGCCTTAGGGCAGATGGCTGTGTGTCCTTGTGCAAGTCCTGACCTGCATTTCTTCCAGCTATGAAGTGGCAAAGTCAGTCTACATGATTTCTGAAGAAACTTCCATCCTCATAAAAATCTATGGTTCCATAGATTTGTTCTGATGCATTAAAGCAGAATATTTTATATTGACAGTAGACCAATACAATTAAAGCAAATAAATAATAGATGATTAAAACTATTGAAAGGAATATCAGCTCATATCTGTCTTTGTTTTCTTATATTTCAATGTCCATAGACAGGGACCCCAGATCATGTGGATTAATTAGGTATAAAACTGGGCCCAACAATGTATCGATTTGAGTAGTCATTAGTTTTATGCAAATTGAAAGCTTTCAATATAGTCTGATAGCATCAAGAGGGCTCTATAAAATTCACATTTGTCTTAGCTATAATTGCAGCTTCCGTTCGTTATTACTCTATGAACATGTATACTAATGGGAGTAAAAGATATCAGATCTTGTAAAAATCTGGTTTTACTTTGTTTGGTATAAAAAGGCTGAATATAAAGATATTTGAGAAAATAGTGGCGAATGAGATTAAATTTAGAGAATGTGATAAACATTGTAAATATATTACTCAATACACAATAAATCCAGACCCTTCCCTTCCAACTTATTGATACATAGGATTTGGAGTTTGGGTTATTAACATTGGTTATTAGTAACAGCACAACCTTGTATTTCTATAAAACTCTTTTAGGTCATCTCCAATCTAGCTTCTGCACTGAGAATATTATTGCATTGTAGGTTTGTAATTTATCAGCATTGAATATATCCCTAACATGTAACCGTTTTATTTCGATACTTACCTATATAGAACCAAAACAATCTATCATAACTTAAAGATTGAAAGAGAAGCTTGATTATACTCTTGTAGCCCTGCATATGGGGGGAACAGAATTAGGTAGTAATTCTATCCTTAGAATTACAAAATATGATAAGTGTGTGTCTTAAAGTATGATGCTTAATGACTCCCAAGAGTACTTTAAACCTGAGTATACATTGGTCCAGGCCTAAACTGACAACATCTTTCCCAGACCTAGTGAACTGGGAGAGCACTAGATGCAAATGGTGGTTATGTTCCACTCTGGGCCTGAGAACAAATGCAAGTAAGATGGAAGGGGCAAGCAGCCGAGCATAGGAAACACATGTGACAGATGGAGAGAGAGTTTCTCAGGATCACTGGACCCCTCCAGCCCCTGAATATGCTCCCAGCAGCACACCTGTTCCCAGCATCTTTCCAATAAATTTCCCCTTTATCTTAAGGCAGCCCAAATAAGGTTTCCGTTACCTTTCAATCAAGGGAGTCCTAACTCGGGTCCTATTTGTCAAGACACTACTCCTTTGAGATTATAGGGACTTTGTAGCCTCACCAAATTTTCTGCTTTTTGTAAAACTATCAAATGTCTGATTTATATATTCTGTGACAAATACATAACCCATTTGAGAAAACCTAATGTAATAAAATACTTAGGCTTAATTACTTTTTCCCCCTTGCAATTTAAAGCCTTATTTCCAACTTTATACCTCATCCTGCCTACAATAATTGTAGGAGTTTGCATGCCGGTTCCTGTGTCAAATGGTTCTAATTCTCAGGGGGTATTTCAGTTCTTTCCCAAAAGAATTTGACTGACTCCTTTCTATCACACTTGGAGTATCTCTGTGAAATAGTCACAATGAGGATCCAGTATTCAAAAGCAACTCTCTTTTTGTTGTAAACTTTAAGAATATATGATGTCTTAACAACTGTACGGAGATTCTTGTGAGAAAGCCTGGTGAAAAGTAGCTTTAAAAATTAGTACAAACTACTAGTGCTGTGAATTTCCCCCTCGTTTCTCTATGCCTAGTATTCATTGGATTCTCAGTCTTCGTTTATTGATTGATTGACCTGAGGCTCCATCAAATGCATTAGTTATCTTGAGTTAACTTAGCCTCAGCCATCTGAGTTTGATTCACTGCCACAGAATCAAGATCACTTAATATCATGAGAACTGCCTGGGATATCTTGAACTTCATTCAAATTCACAGTGTAATCTCAGTGGTACGTTCCTTTGCAAAGCCTGTATACTAGCATATGTAAGTAGAGCTTCTGGAATTTAACAAAGAATTAATATGTCTGACTGAATCTGTAGATATTACAGAACGTGCATTTACAGTGTTCTACTGATTCCAAGAGTGCTCTGCCTGTGAAAAGAGCAGAATTCGTATTAGAAGTTGCTGCTTTCATTTCTATGACACATACTGATACAATCTCTCTGGCCTGGGCTCTTTCCTGGGTCATTATAAATTGTCAATTTGGTTCAGTCTCTAGTCCCCATTGGAAGGCTTCATCATGACTCCACACACGATGATCTTGCAACATGCCTGCTAATAAATCCTCTAAATTACAGCATTAAGAAAAATGGCACAGCTCTGAAATATCAGCAGCAATGTCTTCACCAAGCTGAGGATTCAGTTGGTGGAATTTAAGTCTCAGAACAATAACTAATAGTGCTGCTTCAGAGTGAACTTCCAATAACCTTACAGATTCATCAGATGCCTTATTCATGATATACCTGAGGCAGGGATATTGACGGATCATGTTGTAACATTGTACAATTCTGATTAAAGCTTTCTATTTTCTTATTATATAAATATATTATTAAAAAATAGAGAAGAAACACCAGTTCTCACAACCTAATGAGTATTCCACTTCCCTCCAGACACCTCTGGCATTTTGTATATAGTGTCCTTTAGCATATAAAGGAAATACAGGAATCCATCTGTCAAGAAACCCTTATATATGACCAAAAAAGAAAACAAAACAAACAAAAAAAGCATCATTCTTTAGATTACACAGTAGTTGGAAGTGTAATGAGGTAGTGACAAAATGTTGGTTTGGGAGGTTTGGATTCTACCTGCCAATTTTATGATCTCAAAAAAAAATTACTTTGGATTCAAACTGGCTGTCTTAATTTAAAAGAAAAAAATGGAGTTGAAGATTTTTCAAGTTTTCTTCTAACATTCTGTGAATAGAAAAATGTTAGCTTGATAACTTGTCATCCTCCTTAGACTCTGTGTGTCTTGTCTTAATCTGAATCCTACTCATCAATATGACTGAGCCTCAATAGTGCTTGTCTATCAATGACACTGATAAGACATCAAGGAAACAAATGTGTCACTATGTTTATCCATATTCTGTCTTGAAATCCATTTATCCAGTCACATACAACACTATTCTAATAAATCATATTATCAAAACAAAGGCTAGAGTAAATAACTACTTTTTCTGTTTGCATCCCCTTCATTAAAATTACCATGCTTTATTTATGTATATATTTCTCGAAGAAATAGCTTCCAAATTAAGTATTTTTTTCTGGAGTCAAATTCTTCTTTTTAATTTCTCTTTTAAGAAGTTAAAGAGAATGTTCTCAATGGGAAAGCAAATGAAAATTCAAGAAGGAGACTGTAGCCAAAAGCCATATAATGTCACTGTCACGCTAAACAGAACTCAGATTGAATAGGTGGAGAGATATCTCCTTGGGACTTGTATTTGGTAAAATTGAGGGAATTTGTATGTTGTGATGTTATGTTCATATTATTAATATATAATGGAAATAAAACCTGACTTAAAATATAAATGGAAGCAGAAAACACTTTAATACTGATACTTTAAACTAGTATATAAATACTACATACTTGTAAAAAAGAATCAGCTCTCAGCTTGATTTTAAAACATGTAACATTTTCTCATTACATTTTTCATTACACTCTGCATGCTCAAAATATTTAAAACGTCATTTGATCAAAAGTATTTTATTATGCCACTTTTAAATAGTATGTCTATTGTGAAAAATTATACAGACTAGTAATATAAGGTAAATATATCATTTAAATACTTCAGTCATATTAGGGTTATCATAGTTAGCAAATAAAAATCCAGGACACCCAGTTAATTTTGAATTTCGAGTAAACAATAAATAATTTTAGTGGAAGAATTTATCACGTAATATTTCTGAAATTCTTATACTAAAAATTGTTCTTTATCTGGGATTCAAATTTAAGTAGGTGTTTTGTATTATAAATGACAACCCTTCTTATATTACTTAGAGATCATTTATTTTTTGTTAATTTTACTTTTATGGATTCATGTATATAAAAATCTTGGGAGTTATGCATTAGCTTTAACACCATAATACAGTAAACATACTATCAACAAATCAGATACTATGAATAAAACATGAATTTAATGAATGAAGATTTTGGTTTTTGAGAAGGGAATATTTGTTGGATATAATGTTCTACAAGTCTTGGAATTCCAATTTAGTTTCTCTTCTCCATAGTACAGTCTAGCATTGGTAATACTTGAACAGTTAATATCATTTAAAACTATAATAGCTCTTGAAAGTGCCTAGCCCCTACAGAATGGCAGGGATAAGCATCTATCTGCATGCCTAAGTGGATTTGAGTGGACTATCAATATCCATATTTGGAAATATTCTCTTACCCTATAAATCAAAGTAGAACATTATGGGAGATATTTGAAGAAATCAGAGATTAGTGGCAAAACAGAACAAATCTGAAAGACATTGAAGGTTACATCTTATGAGTGTGGTTTTGAAGTATGTACTTTTCAAACTGGCTCACTGGATGTTTGTCTTAATCTCAATATGTTTCCCATGGTTTTATTAGATTCTTTGAATATGTTCTAACATCAAATGTTCTTGGAACATTTTGCTCTTAATAATTTCTAAGTTGGATGAATTGAAAGAACCATTGCAATAAAAATCTGTTTTTCATGCCCCCCCCATTACTTCCCCATCCCAGTCCCTTTTATGCATGGCAACCATAGTAATGTTTGAAATACCCAAATATGATCTTGTTAATACATTACTTGAAAGTCTCTCAAAGTTTTCTTTTGTTCTTAGGACAAAATCCAAAGGCTTAACATGACTTGAACCACTTCGCTGTCCTGTTTCTCTAGACTTATTACCTGTACCTCTTCTATTCTTCACTGTGTCCACTCCTATTGGACAACTCTCCATAGATGCCAAACCCACCAGGAAGCTGACTAAATCATCTCCATTTCCCCATTTTAGATTGATACTAGAATCTCAAGTCATAGTGATTTCAGTAATCAGGGTTATGGCCACAGTAATGGGATGGGGATCTAGGCAAGAATGTACATGAATGCTTCTTAATAGATTTCACCTTGAGAAAGAGTGACAGTATGTCTTCTGCATTGACATTATTGATTCCTTAATGCATTTGCTGCATTCCTCAATTCTTTTTTTTTTTTTTTTTAATTTTAGATTGGCTACCTAATTATTGTATCTTACTATTTATTTTGGTATTCTTGATCTCAGATTGTTCTCTAACTCATTATCTGGTCAACTATTTGGCAAATGCTATTTTAGGCAATGAGGCAATGAGGATTCTCCTCATGTGTAGTTTTCCTTAAGACCAAGTTTCAGCCTAGCCTAAACAAGTGGTTCTCAAACTTGAGCATGCATCAGAAATAAATGGCCTGTGAAAACGCAGATTGCCTGCCTGTACCCCCCAGAGTTTCTAATTCCACAAGTGTGGATTAGGGCCTGAGAATTTCTAAACTCCTGAGTGATGCTAAAGCCATTGGTATAGGACCAGAATTTGAAAACTTCATTGCTCTAAGTAAATTCAAACCCAAGAAGTGTGAGAAGGCAAAATATCTCCTTAGCCTAGAACTGATTCACCAAACCCTATTTTTTTTTCCTTAGATACCTAAATTCCATTCAGAGAATGCTTAAGATACCTTAAGTAGTATTAATGCCCTTTTACCTGCAACTGTTTCTATAAGATCACTTCTTTCTACTTTCAAGTGAACTTATGGGAACGGATGCAAATATCTCTATACATTTGGTCAGCATTTTCACCCTTTTACCTCATCAACTTATTTTTAAACCTAACTGACATCCTCATGCAGTACAGGGCAAAAAAAGCAAAATGGTGCCTTCTGCTGCTTCATCCTCAGCAATCCCCACCTCAGATCACATGCAACCTCTCTCTCAGTCTGTCTTTCTCCCACCAGGCTCTCACTTTTCCTCAGGATAACTCTGCAAACACAGTCCTAAATTCAGTTTCGAATTGCTGTAAGTGATCTGCAATTTGTGTCAAGAATTGACCCAAGAATGAGTCCTAGTTAAACACCATCCCTCCTGGAGGAACGCATTAGAATTTTAGGGGGCGCCTGGGTGGCTCAGTCGGTTGGGCGTCCGACTTTGGCTCAGGTCATGATCTCACGGTCCGTGAGTTCGAGCCCCGCGTCAGGCTCTGTGCCGATAGCTCAGAGCCTGGAGCCCATTTCAGATTCTGTGTCTCCCTCTCTCTCTGCCCCTCCTCTGTTCATGCTCTGTCTCTCTCTGTCTCAAAAATAAAACGTCAGAATTTTAGCCTACCCTTGCTTTTCAATTAATCACATCTGAAGACTTTATCTGCCTACAACTAAATTCCTTTGTTTCTAATTCTTAGGTGGTTTGGTTTTCTTTGTCAATGACTCAAAAAACTAAAAAGTTGGTGGGGAGAAATCATCATTGAAAGACTGATTAAATGCTGCTGCTAGCAGAACTGGGTAGAGCAGGAAATGGCAACAGGAATCCAGTCCCTACTCAGTTCAGGCATGACTAGAATTGATCCAAAGAGACAGAACACATCCAGGGAGAGAGTACCTGAAGCCTTTGTCAATCTTAGCTGTATCCAAGGATTTCTCCTCCACTCAGCTCCCACTTCCAAATTAATCTCTTTCTGCCAAATCTACCTGCTCAGCTGTAACATCTGAATAAGCACATTCAGTCATTCTTTCACCTGACAAAAATTTATTGAACACATTCTATGTCCTACAGAGTAAACTAGCAACTTGTAATATAACAACCAGATATGATCCTTGACTTCAAGAAACTCACCGAATAAAATGGGAAACAAACATATAAAGAGATGAGATGCAAAATTTAGTGCTATGATAGACCTCTGAACAGGCGAGTGTAGGATCGTAAAGGAGAGGATAATTCATTTTTTGGGGGGGGAGTCAGGTTTCAAGCAAAGAGGGTACTTGTACAAGACCTTGAAAGCGGATCTGCTGCTGGTAGAGGGAGGAGAAGGGGTGGTTACTATAAACATCATAACGTAAACAAAGCAAGACATATATAATATATGAGAAAGAGGAGGAAAGGACAGAGGGGTAAAGAATGGAGGAAGAGAAATACACACACACACACACACACACACACACACACACACAGTATGGGAAAAGTGAAATACCTCAATACTGTAAGATTATTTGACTCAACAGATGTCATGAGCTTAATTAGTGATGGTGTTCTGTCAAGAACTCTGGCATTCTCATTTCAGGTCCAACCTTGTTATACAATCCCAAGTTGGATGTTTTCTCTCAGCACAAAAGTCAAGATTATCGTGTTTAATTTAGAACTTGCTGGCTGCAGAATTCTGTTTTTTTTTTCCCTGAATTGGATGATTAGTTGTACTATAAAATCTTCCAAGTCAAAGATGAGCAATTTCTCAGGATAGTATGCCAGAATTTCACACATCTTTGTATTTAGGCACTTTTCAGTTAGAATTTCTGTTTGCATAGAGGGAAGAACATTTATGTATGTATGTATTTATTTATTGTCACTTAAACCCACCTATGTTTGTTCCATGAGCTCTTATTTGCAAACTTCAAATAATAACCTGAGATTAATTTCCTATTTGCATTAAAATTTTCATCATTTCTAACTGGAAAGTTTCATACTTTTACTTTAGGCAAAAATTTTAGCTTATGGAAACCAATGATAATTAAAGATTACCATGAAGATACTTAGCCATGCTGTTTAAAGAAGAAAATTGGAGCAGATTATTGTCTGTTCTAAAACTCTGAACTTTTCAGCTAAATGCAGTTATCATGAACTCCAAGGTTTACTTACAAGTGAATAGAAAAATAAATAATAGTAACACAAAGTAAGACCTTAGAAGTTAGAACTTGAGGGTTTTAATAGTTATACTGTTAGCATAAATGACCTTGCATGCCTGTTTTCAACCATAATAAACCTTGCTAAAATAATCTTAGTAAATAAGTTCACTAGAAAAGCAATATTGCTTTTAGAAAAGACAATACTAGGTTGTAGAAACGAATTAACCCCCAACACTCAGTGACTTAAAGGCTTTCTCCTGGTGTGACAGGCTTCATCTGTCTTTTAGCTATATTATAAGGAACACTGGACTTCCAAGGTAGCTAGGGCAGGGAAAAGAGGTCTGGGGGTTTCCTTGGACATTTTTTAAAACTATGCAACTCTTCTGCCCACAAGATTGACTGGAATGCAATCTTATAATTCCAACCTAGCTTCAAAGGAATGTGGAAAAGGAAAATGGTTAAGTACAGAGCATTCCCCTAGCTAAAACCTTCACTTAACAATGGCACAAAATCAATACCCTTCTCATAGTCACCCCTTCCTCTACTTGGGTCCTTCTTCCCCAACCTACAACTTGTCTTCACTATTACTTGACTACCATAACCTCTTTGAAGATTTATCAACAATATTAAAGAGAAAGAAGAAGAAAAGGACAGAGGGTTGAGGGGAGGAGAAGGAGGAGAAACAGCTATATTAAAATCAGAATCTTCATTGCATTTTCTCATGATACCCACTGCTACTATTGGGTATGAAGGGAGTGCTCTGTTACCTTTGGGGGCCTGACTCTAGTTTTCCTGCATGATCCTTCACTAACTGTGCCTGATGACTTTTAATCTTCTCTACTGTGGTTCTCCTTTCACCTAATAAACAAGTCAACCTATTCTTACAGCCTTGTTCAGGCTTCCCTGATTTGTGAAGCCTCCCTGAATTTTAGGGCTGACAAGGAAGTACATTTCTTATTCTCTTGAT
Organism: Panthera uncia; assembly: GCF_023721935.1. Classification (NCBI taxonomy): domain Eukaryota; kingdom Metazoa; phylum Chordata; class Mammalia; order Carnivora; family Felidae; genus Panthera; species Panthera uncia. The sequence goes on from NW_026057584.1 coordinate 87,295,669, forward strand.
TACATGATCTTTTTACTACCTAATTATTGTTTAGATTGTTCCCCACATTTCTCTGAGTTCTCTTCAGAGCTGAATTAATAGACTTCTTCATGAGTTGTAACCTGTCCTACTTAATGCTATATTCCCAATGCCTAGAAAAGTGCTTGGTATATAGAAGGCGGTCAGTAAGGATTAATTAATTCATTATTTTACACAAATTATTTTCCTCCTGTCACCACAACACTGTGTATATAACATGGTCTCCATGAGTATTTCCAGATTGACTGGTTCCCCTTTTAAGTGCTTCAAGATAAAACAATGCCCACGGAAGGGGATGTGTAGGTTGGATCTTAAACACATTTTATAATAGAAAATTTTTGTTTTATAATTTGTAATTTACTCATAATGAATCATATCTACATTGTACACATTTGATTTTCAAATACATACACACAAATTTTCAATGCAAATATGGAATTCTCTTCTGCAGTTTGGCAAAATAAATATAAAAGCTAAGATGTGACTCCTTGGAAACTTTACCCTGATTTTCCATCGTAATCATTTGCAAACAGGAACACGAGAAAAAATTGGGGATATTTTAGTTGATATTAAAAGAATTGTACAAGTTAACAGCACAAACAAAAGTTACAGTGTGTTGCATGTAGTATGTATAATGCCAGCAAAAAAATTTAAATGTGTTTAAATCTCCAGGGGTTATATCTCTTAAATTGATAAAAATGTATAATTCCAAACAACTTTCTTGGCATAAAATTTCTTATTTTTTTTTAACTAAAATGGACTAAATCTTAGTAAATATAAAGCTGTGTTCTAGTCATTAACTTATATACATATGTGTGTGTGCTTTCTCTTTTTAGTATTTATCTCTGAGGTTGTCTGGAGACAACTCACTTTCTGGAATGTCTTGGAATCCATATAGCGGAGGACTCTAAAACCTCAGTCTCTAAGGATTTATCTATAGAAGACATATGTAGTAGACTCAGATTATCAAAGAATTTTGCTAATAAGACTTGGAAAAAATCATGTTTATGTAGGGTTTGTCAGGAATTGATGTTTGCTTCCTGGAAGATTAGTTGTTTCAAATCTGATTGTTAAACCAATAAGCGATACTCTCACTGTGGAGAAATACAGAGTAGTGATGATACAATAAAGTTAAAACTATGAAAAAAAGCCTGTCTTTTCTGGAGAATCCTAATGATCTCATGTCTGCCAGTGACTACTTTTCTTTCTGCATCTGCAGACGTTGTCAGTAACTATCAGGCTCAGACCTGGGGCTTCTAGTGCTGCGAGAATAGATTTCCTCTCACAGGGAAATCAATCCAAGGAAGTTTGGAGTCCAGTCGAAGAGTTCTAGAGAAGCTGAAGGCAATGCAGTTCACTGCTCTCTGCTTTCTATTCAAAGAGTAAATTGTCATGAAAATCAAAAGGGGGGTTATCCTAATCCTAAATCTTCCCAAAAAAGATTTTTTTCCTTAGCAACCTACTGCAACTTTGTATAGTCCTCACTTTCTTACAGCTCATCTTGAAACCTTCTACCCCATATTACCCACTGTGTGTAGTTAACTTATAAAAGAGCACTTACGTTTATTTGAAAGGTGGTCATTATATCACCAACTTCAGTGTGTTCTTTTACACACTGAACACAGTTTATTTCTTTGACTTTCTCTTAAAGGCCATATGATTTCCTAAATTTGCCCTGCCCCCCTTAAAACCAGCCAAAGTACTATATTTTCTGTTAAAGTTAGTACTGTCTCTAAATGATTGTGCTGAGTTCAGTAGTGACATAAATGGTGGATTGGGAAAAAAATCAGTGTCAGTAGTTTGGGTTTTTTTTGTTTTTTGTTTTTTTTGGTCTCCTCCCTGCCAGGGGTGGGAAAGACTTCTTCCTTTTGTGACTTACGAACATTTATCAGACAACTGGTTAGTTTCATACTGACTGTGGTCAAGGAAGACTTGTCTTTTCTGTGAACAGAAAATAGCCCTTGAGATCATGGAATTTATTATGACTACTAAATGCCACACAATAACATAAAAATATATAAAATCTTTCCCAACAATTTCAATGTATTTATTATAGTAAAAAATTGCCAATAGGAAGAAAATGATTTTGTGGGAGATGTGTGTGTATACATATATACAAATATACACATACACATATATATATATATATATATATAGATATATAGATATATATATATATACATGCATGTACATGCATATACACACACAAGTATTTATTGAGCCCCTATCATGGACAGTGTGCCATAAATTTTCCTGGGAACATATTTAATCTTTTAAACTGATTCTAATCCTTCCAATAGCCATATGAGGTAGCTGTTGTTGTTTCTATTTTGCTCACAGTTAACCTACAAATCAGAGAAGTTAGATATTTTCCTAATGTCATATAACTAGCTTGTGTGCAAATTAGGGACATGGCAGTGTCCCCTATCCAGTACTCATCCCACCACATCAAAAATACCTCCTGACAATCTCTGTAAAAGAAGTATGAATTCAATATCTAATGCATTCCTCTGTGATCCTTTTAAGCTCAATTTTCTACCTCAGTACTTTTGTGGGACAAAATACTGGAAACTTCTCTTTCCTGGATATATCAATTTATGATTTCCAGTACCTTGCACATATGTGTGTATAGGTAGTTAGAGACCTAGATGAAAGAATGAACAAGTTATGATTTTGAGGTGGCTTTTCCCACAAACCTACACTTATGAAAGTGGTTTATAATAGAAATTCCATGTCCATCTCTTAAAAAAATAATAAAAGTTATAGACCACTGTCTCATTACCTCAAACATTTGTGTTCCCCAGTTTATACATGTGAATGGAATATCCTTTACTGCTTGACTCCTTTCTTCTGGCCAACCTGTAAGATGCATCCTGGTAAATACAATTTTCTGAAGTCTGTAGGCTGAGGAAGGTACTTCTGTTACCATAGTTATTGCCATCACCTGTAAATCAAAGTAACTTAAAGAAGGCCAGCCTTCCAGTCATGCCATTGCCGAGTTCCAGATTAGTGGTGCTGCAAGTGTAGCCAAATAATGTGGCAGATGTTAGAATAATGTGTCAGCTTTTGCTCAGCAAATTGATAATTGTCAGATGTCTACTTTTTAATTTCCCATACATTTCAGATCGACATTTTCCCCCCTTAACACTATTCTTTCAGCAAATTGTTCATGTTTTTTTCAATAACTTGACCGTTATGTTTGTCTTCTAACTGTGAGGTTAACATTGTTCTCACCTCACCCTTTAATTGTAGTGCTGATCAGTGCTTTTACTGCATGATTTATTTAGGTTTTATATGGCCTGAACCAGAGTTGACTCAGTTTAGGTAGAAAAGACCTGCTACAAAATGGACTTTGTCATTTTAATCTCCCTAAGAACAGTTTTATTATCTGCTATTTCATTTTGCGGTTAGTGCCACTAAACCTTATTTTGTGTTCCAAGGGACTTTGCTTATCCTTCCCATATGAGATGTGAGAACTACGAAGCACTGCCTTTCATTCTTTATTTTTCCTTCAAGTTTTTCTCATGCCATCCCTCTTCTTTTTCACAGTCTCTATGATTTTTTCTTTCTAAAATAAATAGCTTGCCCAGGATTGTGCTACCTAGGAAAATATCCACCTCCAAGTGATTTCAGAAAGTCTATATATTCTGTCCATGACACTTCTATTAGGATTGTAGTCCCTTTCTTATGTGGAAATTGTCATGGAGGTAATCAGAAAAGTACCCCCCACACGCCAATTTCCTTTGTGCTTTGTTTTATCTATAAGCTTATACACCCAAGTTGATATGCTTGGAAATTTGTAGACCCTCTTGCAGTCTGGAAAACACTTACTTAAATGTATGTAATCCCCACAACAACACTTTGAGATTGGCAAGAATATGCTGCTTCCTTCATTTTGTACATGAGGAAACAGACTCAGAGTGAAGTGAACTATCATCTAGGGTCACATAACAAGTAAATGGCAGAGTGGAAATTCTGTTGTGATTTCAAATCTGGACTTTTTTTTATGCTACATCAACAGATTAGACTTGTTAAAATGATCTTCTAGGTTGAATTGAACACATATTTCAGGAATCTAGCTTCATATCAAAGTAAAATAATTCATTATTTTAACCTAAAACAACTTTTCAGTAATAATACGGATGGGGCATTTGGTCGCTCAGTCAGTTAAGTGTCCAACTTTGGCTCAGGTCATGATCTTACAATTCACGGGTTTGGGTTTTAGTCCTACGTGAGGCTCTGTGCTGACAGCTCAGAGCCTGGATCTGCTCCGGATTCTGTGCCTCCCTCTGTCTGTACCCCTCACCTGCTCACACTCTGTCTGTCTCTCTCTCTCAAAAAGAAATACACATCTTTTTTTTTAATAGTAATATGGACAATTAAAATGTAAGATCATTGAACGGTGTTAATTGATTCTTACCTAGGTCACCTGCACAGGCATTCAGGGCAAGATAATCGCCTGTTTCAATTTTGCCATTTCTCACCCAAGCATGTTACCTTTCATTGTCTAGTAATATTAGAGGCTGTAGCATGTACATGAAAAATGTCTATGGAATATAAGCCTTCATAATGCCACTTTATAGGGTAGCTTCCTTGGGAGATAGTTAACTGCTATGGGTTATTAGAATTATAGCACTGCATTTAAGAGTTGAAAGTGAGTTTTAAAGTGTTTGGGAAGCATCCCTAATTCAAAGGCAGCTTTATTATGTTTTAAAATAGATGCTACAGTTCACTAATCTAAAATACAAACTACATACTCTAGTGAAAGTAAAATGAATATTTAGTGTGGTACTTAATTTTTAAGTTAATTACTGCATATTCATTCCTTTTTAAATAATTCATTATCAAACTATGTATATCAGTGTTGGGGACAACTGAAAGTTAATGTCAGAAACTCCAATACATAGTATCTGAGTGGATTTCAGAAAAAAATGAGATGCATTAGATCTCTGTAAAATACATTTAATGCTAGAATTATTATTCCTGGTACTTTAAATAAATGGAATTTAAATTATTGCAGAGGACTCTAATTTTCTCCATAGTGAGGAGGAAAAGATAATTGAAAGTTAATGAGTAATAGAAAGTATACCTCCATGCAAAGTGTTTATAGCTATTGTTTGCCTCAGTGGATATTTAGTAAACTAACTTCGCTCTCTTTTTGACTAACAATTTAACAAACATTTGTTGGGCAAATACTACTAGGCACCAGACCCTGAAGATACAAAGACAAACTCTGCTCCCACCATTAAAAACAAAACAAACAACACCTCTCATTTGGGTCCCCAATAAGGTCTGTATAAAGAATGAGATGAGTGAAATATACTGTGAGGACACCAATGGAGTACAGGGATTCATTCTGATTATATTAGCAGTGGGTTGAGGTATTTTGGGGGGAAAATATAGAAGGTATCATGTGATTGAAGCTGAAGGATGAATGGGAAGGACCAGCATGATAGAATGGAAAGTTAGATTTCAGTATCTGAAAGCCTGTATAAATCCATTTTTATTCATAAGGACATTAACCCTTTTGTCAAAAGCAAAGTATGTTTAGTATACTCAAAATCAAAATAGTTATATTAGTACCATATTTATATATTTGGGGGTCTTGCATGACTATATCTGTAATTATTGTGTTTGTCAGCAACTCATCAGGGAAACACATTGTTGTTTATAGAAGCTTTGTTTTGACTTCAGGAGGGAATACAGGGTTAGGAGCGCATGGGTGGCTCAGCTGGTTAAGCATCTGACTTTGGCTCAGGTCATAATGTCGTGGTTCATGTCGTGGTTCATGGTCCAAGTCCCGTGTTGGGCTTTGTGCTGACAGCTCAGAGCCTGGGGCCTGCTTCAGATTCTGTGTCTCCCTCTTCTCTCTTTCTCTACCCCTCCCCACCTCTCAAAAATAAACATCAATTTTTTTTTTTTTTTTTTTTTTTTTAAGGAGGGAATACAGGGATATGGGCATGGATTTCTCTGTGGTGTTCTGTTTGTGCTGTGATTGATGCTGTCAAAGCCCAAGTAAATTATTGCAGGTAATTAAAATTATTAGTTTACAATTCAATTTGGTTCAAAGCTTTTTTCCTGACTCATCATTTAAAACGTTAAAAAAAAAAATTATTGTGAGTTTCCAGGACTGGGAACTATGGTTGCGTTTTCCTTTCCTCATTGCATATGTTTGTCCTGTGAACTTACAAGGCAAGACTTGGAATGTAAATTTGTAGCAGTGTAAATATGTAACAGAAAGGAGATTACAAGGGAAGGGAGCTTAGTTAAAGCACATTGTATAAAAAATGTTGCCTATTAAGAATTTTTTATTTATTTGTTTGGATCTTTACTATAGCAAGTAGGAAGAGGATGTTTTTCTGTAATAATCCCGAAGGGATTCTTTAGTTGGAGAGGTAAGAAAGATAACAAAAGGATCATTTGAGAATGACAAGCCACACAATTAATTGAGATAAAGCAAGCAATAAATATATTTCAATTATATTTAACAAGCAAAAATAGATGAAAAAAATTTACGAAATTGTTCAATAGAATTCTGGTATTGGGATTCCTGGTCAGTTAGAAACCTGTGGGGGCAGGGGGAACTGGGTTCAAAATACGACTATCATAGAGTCTCCCTTTTGATCCAGACTATATTCTTGCTCCTCTGGTGTTGTCCTACTTCCACTGATGCTGTCCCCTGTCTAGTGCTAGTACTATCCCATTCTTACCTTAAGTTTGCTTTAAATATATTTTATGTTTTCAATATCACCTAAGCTTTCAAATTGCTCGCTGATGCTGACTCACAAGCCCAGGAACCATTGCTCTGTGTCACTTTGCATGTAACTTCTCTGCCTTTGTGTGGCCTTTGTCTGTTGTGTGTTGCCTAAACTCTAGTCATTTGTTCATGTCTTCAACTTTCAAAATGTAGAAAAGAGAGTCTCAGATCCATCTACATTCTTTTGCACAAGAGTCACAGTAGATACTTTGCTGGCCCAGTGACTTCACCCTTTTATCATCCACCATATAATGATTTGTATGTTTCCAAATAGCTTATCTTCTTTTTTTCTGTTTTTTTGTTTTTTGTTTTTTTTTTTAATTTTTGAGAAACAGAGATAAAACATGAGTGGGGGTGGGGCAGAGAGAGAGAGTTAGACACAGAATCTGAAGCAGGCTCCAGGCTCGAAGCTGTCAGCCCAGAGCCCTACATGAGGCTCAAACCCGTAAACCTTGTGAGATCATGACCTGAGCTGAAGTCACATGCTTAACTGACTGTGCCACCCAGGTGCCCCCGCAAATAGCTTATCTTAACTACCATGTTCTTTTACTTACACTGAAGACCTAATCTCTAATAGTGGTTTCCATAATTTTATACAAGAATTATGTGCATTTCTTGATGTTCTTTTTTGATTGCCTTAGATTTTTCGTTTTCAAAAAATTTGTGTCCTATACATAATATTTCTAATTATTTTGATAAGCTTTTTATTTTTCCTATCACTGAATAACCCATAATCTGTCTCTCATTCTTACCCCAATACTTTGACCATGTGACTTTATCAATTCCATGCATTCTCTGTCATTATATACATCTTTGCCTTACAAACAAGTTGACGTGAATAAATACACAAGGCAAAAATTCTAAGCAGTAGGGAGTTATACAAAACATTCCAGTCTCCACCTCTTTCCAACCTCTTGTTCCCTTTCTCAGAACTAACCATTTTCTAGTTTGGAATATGTTTCTCCAGACATCTTTCTGTGCATTTGCATATATACATATATATGCAATATGAAGTAGACACAGACATGTTAATTTACATAAACATATGTATTGTTCTGTGATGTACTTTATTCATATATCCATATGCTTGTTAGGTGATTATGATAATAAATTAATTTCTGCTTCACTTTTTTCAACAACTTGAAACGTTCCATAATAGGAATCATGCATTTTTTAACCACTTTCATACTGTGAGATCTTTAGTTGGGTTCACATTTTTTGCCATTCATATGGTAAAGTGATGAGCAGTTTTGTCAGAATATGTTGGTATTATATATGACACACATTATGATAATTTGAAAACTAAATCCCTACAATTGGAATTCCTCTGTCAAATAATCTATAATTCTAATTTTGATAGACACTGTCAGTTATCTTCCAAAAAGACTTTACCAATTTACACAAAAACTGTAGGTTTCAACATTTGATGTTATTAATCAGTTAATCTCAGATTTTACCAAATTTGTGAATGAAAATGTATTATTCACATTTGCATTTTCTTTGTTGTTACTGAGGTTGAATTCATTTGTTTTTGTACATTCAATGTATTCTATGAATTCCTTAAAACCTAGGTCCTATTTTTCTACCTAGTTGGTTGTTCTAATTTAATAAAAGAGTTTATATATTTCTAATATTTATTTGTATATACCAGCAATTCAGTGGTGACTTCAAAATAGTAGTAGGTATTTATGACTTATTTTTATATTTCTTCTTTACACAAGTAGAATTTAAACTTCATTAGTTTATAGTCCTTTTATATCTTTTGTAACATGCTCAATGCTCAACATATACACAAATAGGCACTTAATATTGTCAATTGACAATAGAGACTACAGTGGAAAAATTTAGACTCAGCAGCAAAATGCTGCTGGCTCAATGTAGCTCTGGGTTATCAGGTGAGTTGTCAGTCCTGAATGTGTAAGACTAGAGGAAGGGACCTGTATACCCAGAAATATGACTACTCATTCGGTGTGTTCAGTTTATTCGTATATAGTTCATTAGTTTGCACACTTACTTATCAATGTGTTTATCTTTACTCATTTGGTTAGCTATTCCCCTGATGATGCACATGGAAAGGTGGGTTAAAAAAATACTTCAATGGCTTCTCTCAGGAAGCCATGTCCTGAATGTTATTCTATAAGGTGGCATGCAAAAGCCAACTAAAACATTTGGAGGCATTTAATTTCTCAAGTCACTTCTTTTGCATAGTTTTTTTTTTAATTTTTAATTCAGCCTTTATTTAATAAAACTTCTCCTCCATACATATTTATAAGCACATGATGTTATGCAGATTTTGCACATAGATGTCGAGATTAAGTGAACAGAGAACTAGTTTCCTAAAGAAGGAGGGATATATTCAAAATTCAAGCAAATATAGTAGTGGCTTTTTTTATACGTCACCATTTCTCTTACTGTCTGCTAGAATATACGTCACTTCTGAAACCTTTAATCACATATTTGCTGGGTTCTAAGGTAACACCTGATGTATTCTATCTTGAGTCAAGGAGACATGGAAGAATATGGTTTCCTCTAAATTATGTTTTTAAAACCTTTTAATAGGTATTATCATGTAGATTGCCAGAGGAACTATCTTTCTCACCCATCTTGTCACATACAGTCCTAAAGCAGTGATTTTTAATTTCTTTTTCTAGGAGGGGAAGGAGGTTGGGAGATGAATGGAAGTACATTTTTCTCTCGCAGCCATCCTTGATAGTGTGTGTGGTGTGCGGTGTGCGTGTGTGGTTTTGCCTAGAGAGAGCTAAATACATGTTCTACAATCAAGTTCAAGTCGATTCCTCTTAATTAAAATCTTGAGAGATATTCACAAATATCAAGACACTAAAATAGTCATTTTACAATAGTAACAATATATTAATTAATGAGTGATAAATGTTTTAGAATGTTTCTACTTTCAATGGGAAATCTATTGACAGGAAAAATCAAGGATCCAGTCATACTTTCCTGGGTTATTCGTAATTAAAATGGGCCATTCCAATCATACCACCAAAAGTCTGTCAAAATTCGAGAAAGATAAGCACTTTATTAATTTAATATAAATATAGCAAGAATATTAGTTGTATACAACTTTTATATATGAAAACTACATTTCTATTGCATGTATACTCCATTTAGTATTTATAATGTATAATTGATGTAAAGCCATAATTGCTGAAATATTAAAAGCATTGAAGTATGTGGGAGGGATAATAGATCGAAATGAAGAAATCTTTAGTTCTTAGCGCCTATTGCTATAAATTACTTTAGTGCATTAAAAGAGTGTCACTCATCTTTTCTAGACCGAGGTTTTGGTTTTGTTATTGTTATTGTTGTTTTTCCATCCATAAAAAAAGGAGCTTGAACTTGGCAGTATTCTCAAATCCCTTCTAGCTGTTAACTTCTATAAAGGAGTATAATTTTACTATTTTAAATGATTACAAAGGTTTATAGTTTTTATAGCTTTGCTTTTATGATATCTTGTTGGTCATATCTATGATTTATTCCATGCAAAGTCCTGCTCAGGAATACAACTCCCCAATTATATCATTGTTTTGATGGAAAGAGAACAATATGTTTTAAGATGCACCTTTTTTTTTAATAGAATTTATATGAGCACATTATATAAGAATGGGGACTGCTAGTGTATTTCAGTTTCTCTGAGCTGGTTCTCCCAGTGGGCTTATTTGTTTTCTGAATACTCTTTATCCTGAGAATGTGTTGGGGGGAGAAAAGTGTATAGGAAATAATTACTCATGTTTAATGATTTTAACCAAAGTTCTGTAGTTAATCTCTTTGGGATTGTGATCAAGGGAATTAAATTATTGGTACCCTTTTCCTTTGCTTTTCTTCTTTTTTTTTCCTCCCTGACACAAATGTTTAAATGGAACAGTGTATAACATGAATTCTATATTGCTCTCTGTTGTGCTAATCCAATAACTTTAGCACATGTGAATAATTTTTTTAGATTGTTTTTTATAGTTTTCCTGCAGACCTTCAGCAGTCATCTAATGTAGCTTGAGTGTGCATGTGAATATTCATAAAATAAGTATATATTTAATGGGTACAACATTTCTGTTTGAGATGATGAAAAAGTTCTGGAAATGGGTAGTGATACACAACATTGGGAATGTACTTACTCCTACTGAATTGTACATTTAAAAGTGTTTAAAATGATAAATTTTATGTTAGTGTATTTTACTACAATAAAAAAAAAAGTATAGCAAGACCATTGCATTAATTATTTCTGGAGTTATATTGGTGAATTTAAAGGAAAGCACTTCCCTGGAAAAGAAAGACTCAGAAAATACTTCATATTTAATAGTTGAGGCTAACTATTTTTAATGCTGGATTCTAGATATGTAACTATCTATCCCCAAGCAAGTCTGCCGTAATAATGATTTGAAAGTAATATCTCTGTCTCAAGGGTGTGATGACCTCTGTGGGGCTATTAATTCCATATCCATATACATGTTTATAGTTCTTTCCTTATAACCAGAATATTCACCTCTGTCATTTTGATGATATGGATGTGAATGGAATACACAATTAGAATCGCTAGAGCAAGAACAGACCAGCTCCTCCTACTAGCATCCCCACAGTTTTGCAAAGCTTTCTCCTTTGGGTTATTATGTTTTACACAGTTTTCCTGTGTTTACAAGAGGCTAATCATCACCTTATTCTCAGGGATGACAAAAGCAATAAATATATAAATGAAGGGGTGCAGAGGAATATCCAAAATACTGTTCAGGTGGAAAGTTCTTAATTTGAAGATGAAAGTCAATTTGATAGTGGGAAATGTCAAAATCATAAACAGATTTGATCCTTATTAAACCCAGAACATATTTAGAAGTTTATGGTGTAGGCTACTGTTTTCCTGTATGATGATGTGGAAAAAGCTTTTATGTCCTGTCCAAAAGAAAGGCTTTATGCTTTTGTTGAACTCCTGTAGCATTTAACATAATACATTATCATAGTACACTGTACATGCTTCATTATTGAGACTAACTGACACAGAGCTAGACCAACTTTGAGCAACATTGATCAATTTTTATGTCATGGCTGACTGTTGTCTCCCTAACTTCATTAGTCTTCATCCTGCATTAGATGCCCAACTCTGGTGTTATGTCCAATAAAAAAATATATATAATAATTAAATTAAAAAAATATTTTTTTTATTTTGGGAGAGAGAGGATCCCAAGCAGGCTCCATGCTGTCAGCTTGGAACCTAACATGGGACTCAATGCCACGAAATATGATCATGACCTGAGATGAAACCAAGAGTTGGATGCTACACTGACTGAGCCACCTAGGCACCCCTAATTTTGTTTTTTTAGGTATTAAAAACCTCCCTCTGCTCTCAAGCAGCTTATTTGTAACTCAAAAGTGTGTGTTTTAAACCAGACTCGGGAAATACTTCCAAATTAAATTTGTATTTTGTGTAAATGTAGAATAGTATGGCACTGACAATTCTTATCAGTCTGAATTTCTTCAGGAAGTATTTAGGATATAGAAATAATATAATGAACAAGTCAGGATTTCATTGACAGATTATAATAGAGTAGCCACAGTAGGAGAATCATTCATAAGAAGTACATTGAGGGTAAGGAGTAATAGATACTAAAGAAAATAAAAACATAAGCCAGATGTCTGAATTGAGTGGTGGAGAATTAGAAATACTCACTTGCTAATAATTCACTTGCTTTAAGTGCTGGGTCTTTATTCATTTTATAAATACTAGATAATTATTTTTTTTTCATTAACAAATTTTCTCAATTATTTCGACAGTTTACTACAATGTACTTACAATTTGATATTTGTAGCCTGTAGGTAATATCAAAAGATAAGATAGATGATGATTGTAATATATTAGTAACTATTTAAGAGAAGTAGAGTATTGTATAAAGGCATCTTAAAAAATGTAAAGATGCAGCAAAGTAAGGCATAATTAGGAAAAGTTAAAAGAGATTTGAAAGCACTTCAAAAAGGTAATACAATAGGCATGTTTGATAGTAAACTGCACAGTAGGGGAAATAATGACTGGTAATTCAAAACGTGTCTGGAGATAGTGATTTCAACATCCCTACTTTGTGTTCTGTCATGGTAGTTACTAATTAACCAGTGACTTTTTCTACTTTTGTGTTGACAGTATGATTTGCTATAGCTTTTAGATTATATTTTACTTGATTATCTGGGGTAGGGGGTTGGGGGAAATCTTTGCTAAATTAAAATGAAAAAGCAAACAAAACTATAAAAGACTAGATTGGAATTCAAATAGGAACTGGTAGTTCAAGATGTAAGGAAGTTCTGAGTATGACAGTAAAAGTGTGTTAAAGACTCCACTATGAGGAATTTTGTCTGGAAGTTTGATTTTATTTCTGCAGGTTTGCTTAAGAGACTTTCTGTTCCTTTATGCTAGTGACTTAGTATTTTTTCTAACAGTCTCCTTTTCCCCTTTGCCTTGAGCACTGTGGAAATCAATATAGTTGGCACTCTCTGTTCTGTGCTCAACACCTGTAGTTTCCTGCATGTGATGGTTTGAGATTCTGTAGATGCTTCTTAATCCGATAGCCACAGTGTGGCCCGTTTGTCCAATATAACATTTTCCACAGCAGCGGGGAACATTAAGCTACTGCTGTGGGTGGTAGAATATTGCCTTTTGTTAGCCACAGGGTGCAAGAGAACTTGGATGAGTTTAGAATATTATTTTTGTTTTTGTGGGTGCTTTTGAAGATTGTATTGATCCAACTTATGAATGCCTTGACATGGGGTGGGATTGCTCTTCTCTCATGCCGTTTTTCCTTAGCTTGTTAGTGACTTCCCTCTTGGTGGGAACAGAGGATTTAATCAAATAGCTGGCTGGGAATCCATTCTCTGCAAGGGTCATATGAAGGATATGGATTGTCTATAGGAAGAAAGAGGATTTGGCCATAGCCTTGGTTTGATATATTAACCTTAGATTCACTTCTCTCAGTTTGAAGTCCAATTACCAAAACGGTTGGTTAAACAGACCTAGGTTACGTTTAGAGTTAAATGCTAAAAATATCAACCATGTAAGATTTGCAAAAGGTAGAATGGATGGAGGCAGGGCAAAAATCTTGCTCAGAACATATACTAAAAGTGGAGGCAGCACTACTTACATGACTACAAATATTTATTTATTTTTTTTATTTTTAATGTTTGTTATTTTTGAAAGGGAGAGACAGAGCACAAGTGGGGAAGGGCCAGAGAGAGAGGGAGGCAAAGAATCTGAAGCAGGCTCCAGACTGAGCTGTCAGCACAGAGCCTGATGCAGGGCTCAAACCCATGAACCATGAGATCATGACCTGACCCAAAGTCGGATGCTTAACGACTGAGCCACCCAGGCGCCCATGATTACAAATGTTTCTTATTATAGTACCAAATATTTAGAAAGTGTTCCAGGTACTGGGAATAAAGTCATTGGTGGTGGATTTGTGACTTCATGGAGGAGTCTTGATCCCTCACCTCAAGAGTTACTACTTAGAAAGTGCTGTTGCCAAACAGCACTTGAAAGTATTGCAAGGGAGTGCTGACTAACCTAGTCTGGGTGATCAGGGAAAACTCTATGAGAAATGATGTTGAAATTGAGAGATGTGGATATGGTAGGAGAATTTCAAGTAGCTTACTGCATTTAGTTTTGGTGGTTTCCTACCATTTCTCTCATACCACCCTCTCCTTTTTTTCCCCCCCACTGCAAATGACTTTAGCAAATGGAGAGTAAAATGCCACTGGGCATGTAATATATTAGGAAAATGTGAATCTTGGTTTTCCAGAGGACTTCAAAAGTCATTGGTCATAGAAAGTTTGAAAAAGTTTAGATTTCACTTGGAGATCTAAGTCTCCGATGGAATATGTGACCTTTGGGCACCGTGTTTCTCATCTTTAAATGATAGTAATACTTCTCTTAATGATTGGTTAAATGAGATAGTCTGACATTATAAAATACTTGTTCATGATAGACAATTATTATAGATTCTGCCTTACCTCTCCCACTGCATACAACCTTGTTTGAGCACTGAGGGATACTTATCTTACCCTGTTCACATATTTATTATCCTTAAAGGCCAGCCTCTTAAATTCTGATGGGTCACCCAGCAGGAGAGTTCTGTTGAAAGCATCAACTTTCCCATCAAGCAATTTGTTTTCTTAAATTCTAATCATCTCATACCTAATATTAAGGAAGTGAATGAAGTTTACTTTTCTAGTTACCAATAAGGAAATAGAAACACTAAGCTCAAGAAGACTGCTAATGACATTTCTGAGACCCATATTCTGAGTGCTAATGTCCTTTCTGAATCCCATATAATGTTTATCTCCATTGATCCATCGAATCAAGCAGAAAATTAAGTTGTATGGACAATTTAGTTTCCATCATCTTTTCTTACCAACATCACAGAAAATGTTTAAAAAATGGCATTTGCTTGTGGTGCTTTGACTCCGAAATCAGGATGAGTCTAGATGAAGATTCTTAAGTAAGTCTGCAGGTTAGAGTCCTAGAATCCTATTCCCTGATCATACCTTTGTTGTTTTTTTTCTTCTAGCTACCTACTGTAGGCTACCTCTAAACTATCAAAAATATCACATTGTTGCCATATTGCCTTATAATTTATTTTTTAAATAGACTTTATTTTTTAGAGCAGATTTAGGTTTGTAGCAAAATTAAGAGGAAGGTGCAGAGATTTCCCATGTACTCCCTACTCCCAGATATGCATAGTGTACTCCGTTATCAACATTCTCCAAAAGTGTGGCACATTTGCTAGCATTGATGAACCTGCTTTGACTCATCATCATCCCCCAAAGTCCATATTTTTCCTTGGGGTTTACTCTTGGTGTTATACACCATCCATCTGGCTTCCTTCCTTCCTCTGTTCCTCCCTCTCTCCCTCCCTCCCTTCCTCCCTTCTTCCCTTCATCCCTTCCTCCCTTCCTTTTTAATATTATTGTATGGGTTTTGAGCGATGTAAAATGACATGTGTCCATTATTGTATTGTCATCCAGAATAGTTTAACTGCCATAAAAATCCTCTCTGCTCTACCTTTTTATCCGCGCCCCCACCACCACCTTACCTATGGCAGCCATTGATCTTTTTACTATCCCCATGATTTTTAGTTGGAATCATACAGTGTATAGCCTTTTCAGATTGACTTTTTCAGTAAGAGAATGTTTGGTTGTATAAAGACAAAAGTTTGCCAAACTGTCTCTCAAAGTTGTTGTATCATTTTGTGTTCCTAGCAGCAAAGAAAATTGCTGAGAATTACTTCATATCCTCACCAGCGTTTGGTATTGTTGGTGTTGTAGATTTTGGTCATTCTAGTACATGTGTAGTGGTATCTCACTGGTTTAATTTTCAGTTCCCTAATTATGTATGCCATGGAGCAGTTCCCTAATATCCTATGCTTAGTTGCTATCTGTGTATTTTCTTTGATGAGGTACGTGTCTGTTTGTGTCCTTTGCCCATTTCTTAAGTAGGTTGTTCGTTTTCCTATTTTTGAATTGTAAGAGATTTTTGTGAATTTTGGATTAACAGTCCGTTGAGATATATCTTTTGTGAATAGTATCTCCCAATCTTTGGCTTATCTTCCCATTCTCTTGATACTTTCAGAGAGCAGATTTTTTTTTAAATTTTAATGAAGTCCAACTTATTTTCTTTCATAGATTATAACATTAGCGTTGTATCTAAGACATCATTGCCATACCCAAGGCCATCTAAATTTTCTCCTATGTTGTCTTTTAGGAGTTTTATAATTTTGCATTTTACATTTAGGCCTATGATCTATTTTGAGTAAATTTTTTAAAAAACAAATTTCTGTTTGAGAGAAGGTGAGAGAGCATGAGTAGGGGAGGGACAGAGAGAGAGGGAGAGAAAGAATCTGAAGCAGGCTCTGTGCTCTCAGCAGAGAGCCCAATACGGGGCTAGAACTCACGAACCATGAGATCATGACCTGAGCCGATATCAAGAGTTGGACGCTTAACCAACTGAGCTATCCAGGCACTCCTTATTTTGAGTAAATTTTTGTATTGAGTGTAAAGTTTGAATCTAGATTCCATATTTTTGCATGTGAAAGGCCAGTTGTTGAAAACAATATCTTTGTTCCATTATATGGCCTTTGCTCCTTTGCCAAACATCAGTTGACTATATTTATTTGGGTCTGTTTCTGGGCTTTCATGATTTATTTTTGCATGTTTGTTTTCTTCCTGTGTTGTGAGTTTTATAAAGCCTCATACCATGCAATAAATCTCTGTATGCCTAGGACTCTAATATAGGAACTAGATAAATATATGTGATATGAATCTCCGTATAAAATTAGAATACATGATTAATTTCTCTATTCAAAATATAAACAATATAAATTTAAAAGCGTTTTCTTAATGTTCTTGAAATATGCAACATAGACATGAAATTTTCTAGATTATCCCAGACTACCTGATCACACAAAACTCTCTTGGGACACTTTTGATCTTAAAGTTTCCCAAAACTGCTCAAGGGTGGGTGCTGGGAATCTGTTTTCTTAGTAAGAATCCCAGGTGATTTTTATGCTCATTTACAATTAGGTAGCAATGATGAATGTGAAAAGTAATTGCAAAGTTCAAGATACCTAATGTTGCATGTAAGGGAATACTACACTTATTCAGTTTATTCATTCATTTGCTTAGCAAACATGTACTGAGCTCTGAGTACATCAAGTACTATGCCTGGGGAGAAAAGGTAAATTATAGTGACAGGTAAACAGTTAAAGGAAGTGGGCAAAATTAAAGCACAAAGGAAAGAGTCTTTGGAAAGATTAGAGAAGATTGCACAGATTGGATAATATTTTTATAATATCCTTAGTATGTTCTTCATCTGACTTTCTTCTGACTTTTCCTTAGCCCTAATTAGGATGCATATATGATCCAACATACTTTAAAAAAATCCATTATCTCAGGCAATTGAAATATCCTATCATTGAGTATAACATTAATTACATCACTCAAGGTACCATTCCAGGTTTTAATAATTACATTTCTGCTGAATCATGTTGGCATTGCCTTGGTGCCCTGTTGAAGACTTAATCAGCTGAATAAATTCTCTGACTTGAAAAGGGAGAAAGGAAGGACCAACAAACAACATTTTAATTTGAATTACTATAAAAAGAGCTAAAAAAAAAGAAAATTGCTGCTAGGAGCAAAACACTTTTTTTTGGGGGGGGCCTCTTTGATGAGTTATACCTTTGAAAATGAGATAGAACACATAGTATTGAAGTAAACTTTGACTTTGAAAATCGTAATTATATTTAAATTGTAAATATGGCAATATTACCCGACACACGTATATATCAAACATATATATTCAACACACACATATATATATAATATTCTTACATATTATCAAACATATACATACACACACACACAAGAAAATATATTCACCAACAATATTTTTATTACTGTTTCATTACAAAGGTAAGAATCTTCTACTTAGTTCTAAAAAGCATACATTAGCTACCTCCAAATGAAGACAAATCATAGTTTTGTGGAAAGACCATAACATCATTAGTCTAGTCCTCTTCTATTAAACTAGTTGTTGATACTTTTGGATGTGTTACTTAACCTCCCTGAGCATCGCTGTTTTCATGTATAAAATGTTATCAGATTGCTGACATTTTTCCTGCTTCGAAGTTCTATGATATGATATTTACTGAGTATGTATGGCATTATGCATATGACTGGTCTTCAATAAAAATTCTGTTTGAATGAATAGAAAGCAACTTATGCTCTACTCGCCATCTTTAAGGCATTTTGAATGAAGATTTACTGGGTAGATAGCTTCCTGTAGACTATATACATATATATTATACAAATTTTATTCCTTACATTATGTGTATATATTATGTCCTAATAGTGTTTCTGTATGCATTATACATCAAACGTCTGTATATAGCCCTATTGAAGAGGGAATCAGAACTGTGTTACCATTTGCATTGCACACTGAGTTGGGGAGGTCTAAGGTAAAACAATGATATTTTCAGGTAAAATTGGTATTTTAATGTGATTCTACCTGAGACCAAATTACAAAAAGCTGTGCTGCAGGAAGAGAGGGGATCACTACCACAAGATTAGGAAAGATAAAACATAGGCAGTGTTTAAGCAATAACAAGAGATGCATGTGTGTGTAAATTACTCCTTTCTCAGGGTATTCCTTTCTCTGGAATTCTCCTTGATTCAAATAATAAGAAAGGATTGCTTACATTTCTGGGTGCCATTATCTACCAGTACTGTCTTATTTTTACCATCTTCACAACAACTTCTTCATATCAGTCATTCAGTTTATTAGGAAGAATTTATTGGAATAATGTGGCACTTCATTAATTCAGAATTTATTTATTTAGACATGGCCAATGTAAGTTAACATTAATGTTTTCCTAAAAAGTAATTTAAAAAATTAAGTAACCATAGTTTTGAAAATAGATTTTAAAGTGCATATTCTTGATTGTTTGGTAAAGTATCCTTAGAAAACTGGGAACTTGCATTTACAGTTGCTTTCTTGAGTAATCTTTGCCAATTCCAGCTGGACTTGCCATTGTCTTCAAGGGCAAGTTGATGTCACACTGAACTGTATGTGTTATGCTGATAATCAGCATCATTGGACCTGAAATTCTGCCATCTTTCTTTTGTGTGATTGACCTTGTTATTTTAAAGGTGGAAGGGATAGGAGGAGGAATTTGGCAAAGCATCGAAAAATCAGAACACTTCATAGCTCAGCAGTTCATTTTAGACATTAAGGTCAGACCAGGTGCCAAATAACCTGACAAATTTGGAATGAGCAGCAGGACAGCTACCTGAAGAACGTCAGAAGTTCACAATGTCATCATAGCAGCACAAAAATAGGATAGCTACTAGCAATCCTTTTCATGATTTGGCTAATATTACTTGCGGAAACAATGAACTCTTCCTGTTTATTTTCCAAAGAGACTGTATGGATATAGATCATGTCAATAAAAATGGATTCTTACATAGTCTGGGAATAGTTAATGCCTCCATTTGTAATGGGAATCACTTTACTGATGTGATAGCAAGAAGTTGAAGTTCAAAGGGCAGTTTCTAAGTAGATATATTGAAAGATATGCAGCAGAACTCCATACTACCTGCTGATGTGCAAGTTCTAACAAGGAAGTTAAGTACAGTAATTGACATGAAAGTCACACAAATCAAAAAGAATCCATTGTATCTTTATTCAACTTTTAAAAAAAGGTACCATTCTAAGGCCTATAAAGGTATTTTAAAAATTGGGTACTTGACCGTGATGTTCATGGATGAGCAAATTTAAACATATACATTTGAATTCACATTTTTTTTTTCTAAACAAAAACATAGTGGAGGTCATCCATTAATTTTTTTTTTCAATATATGAAGTTTATTGTCGAATTGGTTTCCATACAACACCCAGTGCTCATCCCAAAATGTGCCCTCCTCAATACCTATCATCCGCCCTCCCCTCCCTCCCACCCCCCATCAACCCTCAGTTCTCAGTTTTTAAGAGTCTCGGTCATCCATTAATTAAATCCCTTGATATGAAATGAGGCAGATGAATATTTCAGTTATTTGGGGGAACTATTGATCCAGCCCCATGTTTGCTTCTTTTTCATTCCCCTAAGTATTTTCCCCATTCCTTCATTTTCACATCAGCTCCACAAACTCAAAATTGTGAGAGGAACACCTTTCATAAAATTGTCAGAGTAACTTTTTTATTTTCTGCCCTCCCCCAGAATAAAGACCTGACTAAACCTAAATATTTAATTTGGTAAATATTTGACTAGTCTAGGAAAGTATTGAGATTTATTAATCACTGTCCAAATAACCCTTAATTTTGACATAACTGAAGTAGTTCTATAATTAAATCCTACTTGTAGTTTGAGAAAACATGAGATAGTCAGTATCTGGAAAATTCACTTTATGGAACAAGACTTTGCATAATGTTCATGATAAAAAAAATTTGCCTAAATTCATCTGATCATATAATTCTAACTTAGGTGTTCTAGTATTTTCTTCCTTGTCAAATCATTTATGGATCATATGATAGGAAATGGTCACAATTGACCATTATTTATTTTAATTGTATTGCCAGAAATAATTACAATTATCTTAAGGTCACAAATGTTAGTTTCTCCCCTTTTGCTTAATCTCTGAGAAAGAACCTCAAAATACTGTATTGACTCAATGGCATTGTTGTGAGCACTAATGATCATTATGGAGTATTATAAATACTTACACACGTATATGAAGGTTTGAAGGATGGCGATAACCATTTATTGACTACAGAGACAATCCCAACATTTTATTTTTCCAAATAGATACCTTGATGTAAATAAAGATCATTGTGCTATGGTCTAGCTATTTTGTTCCTCTGGGAATACATGGCCTTAGACTTGAACAAATGAGAAATACACCTCCTCTTACTGAAAGGTTAATGAAATTCTTCCTGACTTTTTGGAGGAAAGTTCAATTTGGTTTTTTGCCAAGGTCTGGAAACTTTCCCAGTATGTCCAACTAACCTAAATGATATAAGTCACTTTGAAAATCAATATTATAACCAACAGTTCAACGGAATGGGTTCTCAAAGGGTGTCTTCATTTAAATGTGTCAAAAAAAAAAAGTGGCAAACGGGTAGGAGAAAGATAACAATTATGAGTGCAATAAAGATTCTAAGTTTTTATATTTCTAATAGTTCAGTATATTTGAATTTGTGACAGTGTTATTGTATCATGAGTGATTCCAACACAAAATAATTCCATCAAATGTGTAAATATATTCAATGTAATTATTTATGTAAAGTAAGAATTCTTTTTAACTCACTACAGTATTTTAATAGTAAAAAAAATGTGTATAATGTATTTCCCTCTAGTATCTAATGTGTCTGGAATGAACTTAAGGGAAAGAGAAATTTTATTGATTCTTCTATGTGCCACTTCTGTTTGTTTCATGGTCGAAGGGAATTAAAATTATCATCTTTAAGGGATGCAGCCAGTCATGCCTTTATCAATTCAGTTGTTAGCATAATCAATATTACATAACAGCTGTTTGAGAGGCTCCTCCTAGAAAGGCAAAGTATATGTCACAGATTATTCCTCTGCTAATCTTTACTGTAGTCCTTTCATGGATATATAAGGTATATTGACTTTGAATAACAGCCAATTATAAATAGCTTGAAGTAATTATGTTAGACAGTCATCAACGTTAGCCCCTTAATCTGCTAATAGGATAGTTTTAGAGTGGGTGTCACTTGTTCTCAGTTTCAGGGTACTAACAGAAGTTTTGTTTCCCTAAGAGAGAAATAAAAGCTATACCTCTCTCTATTCTACCGGTTTAATCTCCTGTCCCAAAGGAATCCATCCATCCTCTAATCTTATATAGTATTTGTGGAGTGAGATTTCTCTTTTGCCACTCTTATTGAACTAAGCTCCAGATAATTTGAGATCATTAATTCACAAACCCTCTTAGGGTTCTTAAGAACTTATATTTTTAATATGTGGCAGATTATTATACTTATTTAAAAAGCAGGAAATTTCCTAACACATATTTAAATAAAACCAGTCAGATTATAATGCAAATTAATCATATTGCAGAATCATTTTTGGCTTCTTTTCATCTAAATATCATTCCCCCTAGATTCTATCTCCCCAGTGTCTCTCATATGCATTATTTATTTATTAAAGATTTAGTATGCCCAGTAATATCCCAATCTATAAACTGGGTGTAAGAATGCAACACTACATGCTAGCACCTCTGGCTGTTAAAGAGTTCATAGGTTACAGGGAGAAACAACTATGAAAATAAATGAGTACTAAGTACAGTAGCAGAAGCAGATAATCAGTTGAGCAAATATTGTCTATTGGAACCTAGGCTTTTTGATTATAAGAAATACATTCCCCTAAAAGTTCAAAAAAAGGTCGAGATGAGGGGTAAGGTGAAGGTTGTAAGTATTCAGAAGTCAATCGAGACAGGAACCCCTAGGAAAAAATAAGTGGGGTTCTACTTAGGAGATTAATTCTGGATTCAGGACCACAGAAGATGACATCCTTGAATATTTCCTATGATATTTACTTTAAATTCAATTTACTTGAACTTTACAAGTTTATTTTTGTTATGCTACCTATTCAAATTCTAGAGAGAAAACAAAACAAAAAAAAAAAACTGGTATAGCTCAGCCTCTAGCTGGATGCCCTTAATTCAGATACCCAATTTAATCCTATTGTACTGGGTGAAGAGTGACATCAGCCACCAAGGTCCATACATTGAGCTACAGGCTATGTGGGCGGGGCTCAGGTAAGCTTAGCAGGCCAAAATATATCAAGTGTAATATCCTTTCCACTCCCACTGTTATTCTCATAGTTCAATTCTTATTTTTAGACTATCATAATAGCATCCTACCATAGACAGAGAGACATCAAACAAATAGCATGCAAATAATATTAATTTTTATAGATATTCTCTTGTCACTTACTTTTGATTTCTGTTACAGTGTCATTAACTAACAAGTCCACTGTGAGATGAACCTAAGGGGAGCTAAATAAATATTGAATGAATGAAGGGATGGAAGGAATAACTAAATAATGAAAATGATTTTGCTTGCCTTGCAATATAAAAGGCATTAAACTATTTTTGTTGTAATTGAAATAATTAGAACTTTCATTAATTACTGAATCCAAGGCAGAGGGGATATCCCACTTTTAGAGGAACGTGGAAGGCAGTGGGCCTTGCCAATTGTTTCTTCTGATAATTGTTACCACCACAGATTTGCTAAAGATGTGATGCGGTGACAATTACTGACTGGAGGGAAAAGTACCAGAGAGAGGGCAATAATTTCCTTTTTACGGGCAGGTCCTAATCATCACTCTGTAGACTTGAAGATAAATGCGTGCCCACAGGTGCATGCATACCCCCTCATGCCAGGCAGACACATGACTTCCCTCTGGGCCTTAAGCAAGCTAGTTTTATTTCTCTGATGCTCACTGTAGCAGGTGTGAAGCAGGTCTTTGCTCTCTTGAAAGCCTATACTCCCTATAAAGCTACTAATAATTACCTTTTAGTTCTTTTCTGCTGTGTTTGTTGCTGTTACTTAAGCTTTATTTAAAATTTTTTTTTCATGTTTTTTTATTTTTGAAAGAGAGAGCGTGAGAGGGGGAGAGAGCAAGAGGGAGACAGAATCTGAAGCAGACTCCATGCTCTGAGCTGTCAGCACAGGGCTTGGCGTAGGACTCAAACCCACAAACCGGGAGGTCATGACCTGAGCCAAAGTTGAGTGCTTAACCTACTGAGCCACCCAGGTGCCCCTGAGCTTTACTTTAAAACAATTAGGGCAAAACACTAGAACACTAATAATTGTTGAAACTAATTAGTGGTAGGACTTTTTAATACTAATCTCTCTACACTAATAATTGTTGAAACTAATTAGTGGTAGGACTTTTTAATACTAATGTCTCTACATTTGGAATGTTTAAAATTTTACGTTAAAAAGTAAAATAAGAAAAATGACAAAACAAGTGTAGTAATTAACTTTAAAGGTATTTAACTTTTGGGGCTACTGGGTGGCTCAGTCGGTTACCCTCCAACTTCAGCTCTGTTCATGATCTCACAGTTTGTGAGTTCGAGCCCCACATCGAGTTCTGTACTTACAGCTCAGGGCCTGGAGCCTACTTCAGATTCTGTGTCTTCCTCTCTCTCTGCCCCTCTGCCCTGCTCACACTCTGTCTCTCTGTCTCTCTCTCAAAAATAAATAAAACTTAAAAATTTTTTTAAAATTTAAAAAATAAAATTGTTAACATTTTAAATTGACCTTCCCTATCATGCTAATCCATCTATTAGGATTGGTTTTCAACCCATTTTACTGAAGAACTTGTATTATCTGAAAAAGAAAAGCTCATATTCTCTTAACATAATTGTATGAGAGAAGACTAAGAAGAGGCTGGCTAAGTAAGGAAAGCATGAATGGTGTGAGAAATTTAGGGAGACTTTTAGAGAAATAAAAATAACCACATTAATTTTTGAACATTTAATTGCTTTTTTTTTTTTTTTTTTTTAGACAGAGAGAGAGTGTGTGTGTGTGAGCATTAGAGAGGGGCAGGGGGAGAGACAGAATCTTAAATAGGCTCCATCCAGCTCATCGGGGAGCCTGACATGGGGCTGGGTCACATGACCCTGGGGTCATGACCTGACCTGAAATCAAGTCAGACAGACACTCAACTGACTGAGCCACCCAGGTGCCCCTCTGCACATTACTTTATAGGCTAACGTGCAAAAATCTCTTCTGCACTTCTGCCAAATGATATCTCACCATATTAAAATCCCAAAAGTTGCACCAGGAGAAATAAAGATGATCGTATAAGTCTATCTATTTTCCACAGTGCTTTGACTTAGTATAGCAATACCACGAATAACTACTGACTTGATTTTTCTTTTCCTTTTTTTATTTTTAAAGTTTATTTATTTTGAGAGAGAGAGAGAGTGCATGTGTACGCACATATGGGGCAGGGGCAGAGAGAGAGGAGAGAGGGAGAGAGAATCCCAAGCAGGCTCCACACTGCCAGCATGCCGCCAGATGTGGGGCTCCATCACATAAACCTTAAGATCATGCCCTGAGCTGAAATGAAGAGTCTGACGCCCAACCGTCTGAGCCACCCAGGCACCCATTCTTTTGCTTTCTCAACTTCTCTTGTTTGGTACGTTCATTAATACTTACTGAGGCTGTAAGTTGTGTCAGGTATTGGTCAAAGCCCTGGAGGTGAAAGTGTAAAAAATTACAGTCCATGCTTTGGAGAGTACACAATTTTATTAAGGAGGCAGTCCTCCAAATGTAATTTTGATACAATAAGCTTTTCACAAAGACATGGCTCAGATGCTAAAATGAAAATAAAATAAAGGGAGGGAGTAACTCCACCTGCAGGAGTTGGGGAGGACATGGCAGATGTAAGAACATTTTGTAGGACTTGAGGAATGAGTCTGATTGCCCAAGCAGGAAATTGGGGAGAGGCCCGCTTTTGAAACTCAACTTAGGGGTGATGAGTAGTGGGGAAAAGAAGGCAGAGAGATTAGTGTGACGACTTAATAGCCTTCATAAAATGATATATGCAGGTGATAGTAACGCAGCAAAAGCAGGATCACAGAGAGCAGAGGTATATAAGAAATCTGTAAGGAGATTAATTTGAGAAGTCTTAGTATGTGAAATTGGAAGCCAATGAGTGGCGTAAAGCATGTGTATAGTAAACATTAACTTGATATCTTGTATTTGCAAAAATTAAAAAAAAAAACCAACTTGGTTATAAGGAACATGGTTCCTTGGAACTCCTAAGGAACTTGGTTATTGAGGAACATAAGGAAATGTTTCCTAGATGTACATGTTTTTACATGAATTAAAATTATAACGACATTTAGTTTTTTTGCATCTATAAAAACACTTTTTAAATAGTGTATTTAAAGATCTCTATTGCCATAAAATGGGATATATGCAAATATAATAATGAAGAGGATGATGAAACTTTTAACTAATTGATAGCAGAGTATCAACTATTCTTAAAAGACTAGTTGTATGGAAACTGAGCAGAGAAGGGGGTGGGCAATGTCAATTTGGTTATCGTTTTCATTGCCTAACATATTGGATTGTTCACATAAAGTCTATATCATTTTATGCAGCATTTTAAAAACAACAGGGATTTAAGGTGGCAGTTTGATTAACTTAAAAATAAAGGCAGCCATCATTTTTTATGGTTTTAATGTATTCTTTGGAGGCTTAGATCTTTGTTTGCCATTACTGTTTATAGGATTTATGCTATTAAAGTCTACCCAGCTGTTACCAAATCTCATCCTAAGAATAAAATGCTAAG
Organism: Panthera uncia; assembly: GCF_023721935.1. Classification (NCBI taxonomy): domain Eukaryota; kingdom Metazoa; phylum Chordata; class Mammalia; order Carnivora; family Felidae; genus Panthera; species Panthera uncia. The sequence goes on from NW_026057584.1 coordinate 87,322,312, forward strand.
ACCTTACTTGAGAACCAATTTCATATGTGGCCTCAAATTTGCATCTGTAGAAAATAAAATGTTCTTTCTCTGCAACTCCTTAATTGTTCTTCAGAAAAGTTAAATAAAAGTCCCTGTTTTGAGTCCTGTTATCAAGTAAATTTTGATTTATTTTATGTCGATTTTTCTGTTGTAATACCCAGGATAGTCACATAAATAATTTTCATTTAGAGATGAGGATATTAAATTTTTCTAATTACAAAAACTAAGAAGTATGAATCTTTTATAAGCCTTTTGGAAAACTTAGGCATGAGAATACTTGGGGCTAATTTGAGATTTTCAGCCCCATGCATTAGTTTTATTCATTCCTTAATGCTTACTGAGCATCTCTGAGCATCTGAGCAGTTGGGAAATATCAGCAAACAGAACAGACTAGGATACCTGCCCTTGTGGGGTTATATTCTAGTAGAAGGAAAGAGATCCTATTCAGTTAATAATAAACATGGTATGTTAGGCTGAATTTTGAGGTAATCTTTAGACAGAATTCCTTCAATGCCTCTCTTTCCTCTCACATTTGCTGTAAACAGCAACAAGAAACCAGGTTATGCCTTCCACACTTTGCCTGGAGATCTCCTCAGCTTAATTAAATACCTAAGTTCATCCCTGATAAGTGTGACTTGCCTCCCAGCAGTAAAAATAACTCAGTTGAGTTCTCTGCCATTATGTAACAAGGATTGCCTTTCTTCCCCTTTCTGATAATAATGCATTCCTCATTTTTGTCTGAGTTACCACCAAAAGCACCTTTCATATCCATATTTCTACCAACACTTTCTTAAAGGCAAGCTAGGCTCTTTCTATTAAGTATGCCAAAACTCTTCCAGACTCTTCCCATTTCTCAATTCCAGAACCACTTCCACATTTTTAGATGTTTGTTACAGAGGCACCCCACTTCATACTAGCAAAATCTGTATTCATTTCCTCTGCCAAAGATGACAAACTGAAATTTTGATTCTGAAAGAGGTGCAGCTGAAATTCATTCTGTCAATCTTTGAGGTTAGACATCACAAATCAGGGTGTCAACAATTCTGATTCCTTCTGAGGAAAAATTTGTTTACTGCATCACTCCTAGCTTCTGGTGGAAGCCAACAGTCTTTGATGTTCCTTGGCTGGTAGATGCATCACTCCATTTTCACATGATATTCTACCTGCATGCCTTTATGTTACTCTCCTCTGTGTGTGCCTGTCTCTGCATCCAAATTCCCCTCTTCTTACAAGGAGACCAGTCATACTGGATTAAGACCTACCCTAACAACCACATTGTAACCTGATTAAATCTACAAAGACCATATTTCCAACGAAGGTCACATTTAGAGATAAGGTACCACAGGACTTCAACATACAAGCTTACTTGAGAGATAGAGCAGGTTCAGTTTCAGACCACCACAATAAAGGGAGCATCACAATGAAGCAGGCAAAGGGAATTTATTGGTTTCTCAGTGCATTTATATGTTATGTTTACACTATACTCCAATTAGGTGTGAAATAGCATTATGTCTAAAAAAATAATGTATATACCTTAATTTAAAAATACTTCATTGCTGGGGCACCTTGGTGGCTCAGTCAGTTAAGTGCCTGAGTCTTGAGTTCAGCTCAGGTCACAATCTCACAGTTTGTCAGATGGAGCCCAATGTCGGGCTCTGCATGGACAGTGTGGAGCCTGCTTCGGATTCTCTCTCCCTGTCTCTCTGCCCCTCCCTCCCTCCCTCCTTCCCTCTCTCTTAAAGTAAACTGAAAAAAACACTTTGTTGCTTAAAAATGCCAACCATCATCTGAGCTTTCAGTGAGTCATTATCTTTTTACTAGTAGAGGGTCTTACCTCTGTGTTGATGACTGCTGACTAACCAGGGTGATGGTTGCTGAAGGTAGGGGTGGCTGTGGCCATTTCTTAAGATAACGGTGAAGTCTGTAGCATTAACTGACTTTTCCTTTCACAAATGATTTCTCTGTAGCATGCACTACTGCTCGATAGCATATTACCCACAGAAGAACTTTTTTTCAAAATTGGAAGCAATCCTCACAAACCCTGCTGCCGCTTTACCAAATAAGTTTGTCTTATTCTAAATGCTTTATTGTCACTTCAACAATTTTCCTAGCATCTTAACCTGGAGCAGTTTCCATCTCAAGAAAACCACTTTCTTTGTTCATCCCTAAAAAGCAGCTCCTTGTCTATTGAAACTGTATCATGAAATTGTAGCAGTTCAGTCTCATCTTCAGACTCCATTTCTAATTTAGTTCTAATGTGATTTCCACCACATTCAGTTACTTGTTCCACTGAAGTCTTGATCTCTTAATCATCCATGAGGGTTGGAATCAACTTCTTCCAAACTTGTGTTACATGTTGACATTTTGACCTCTTATGAATCATGAGTGTTTTGAATGGCATCTAGAACAGTGAATCCTTTTCAGAAGCTTTTCAATGGACTTTTCCCAGATCCATTAGAGAATTACTACCTATGACAGCTTTAGCCTTATGAAATGTATTATTTCTTAAATAATAAGACTTTAAAGTTGAAATTACTCCTTGATCCATAGACTACAGAATGGATGTTGTGTTAGCAGGCATGAAAACAACATTAATCTCATTGTTCATCTCCATTAATGTTCTTGAGTGACCAGGTGCATTGTCAATGAGTAGTAATATTTTGAAAGGAATCTATCCCCCTGCCCCCACCCCCCAGCAGATCTCAACAGTGGGCTTAAAATATTCAGTAAACCATTTTGCAAACAGATACACTGTCATCCAGACTTTGTTGTTCTATTTATAGAGCAAAGGTAGAGTAGATTTAGCATAATTCTTAAAGGTCTTAGGATTTGGGGAATGGTAAATGAACATTGGCTTTCACCAAATGTCACCAGCTGCATCAGCCCCTAACAAGGGATTCAGCCTGTCCTTTCTTTGAACCTAGGCATTGACTTCTCCTCTTTAGCTATGGAAGTCCTAGATGGCTGCCACTTTCAACAGAAAGCTGTTTCATCTACATTGGAGGTCTGTTGTTTAGCGTAGCCACTTTCATTAATGATCATAGATAGATCTCTTGGGTAACCTGTAGCAGGTTCTACATTAGCACTTCCTGTTTCACTTTACACTTTTATGATATAAAGACAGATTGTTTCCATAACCTCATGAGCCAACCTCTGCTAGCTTCACACTTTGTTCTGCAGCTTCCTCTCCTCTCTTAGCCTTCATAGAATTAAAGAGGTTCTAATCGAGCTGGATTAGGCTTTGGCTGGAGCAAATGTTGTGGCTCATTTTATCTACTCTCCAGACCACTAAAAACCTTTCTCCATGTCAGCAAGAAGGCCTTTTGCTTTCTCATCATTTGTGTGTTCACTAGAGTGGCACTTTTAATTCCTTCAAGAATGTTTCCTTGGCATTCTCAACTTGGCTAACTGGCTGCAGGAGGCCTAGGTTTTGGCCTTTCTCAGCCTTTAGTGTGCCTTCCAAAGTAAACTTGATCAATTTTAGTTTTGACTTAAGATGAGAGACGTATGACTTTCCTTTGAGCACTTACAGGCCAGTGTATGGTTACTAATAGGCCTAACTTCAATGTTCTTGTGGAAATAGGGAGGCCAAGGAGAAGGAGAGAGACCTGGAAATGGCTGTTTAGGTTGACAGCTGTTGGAGTTATCAAAACACATACGTTGGACCATTGACTTTGTCTTACATGGTCATGGTTCATGGCACTCCAAAACAATGATAACAACATCCAATATTATTGATCACAGATTACCATAAAAAAACAATAAAAGGGGCGCCTGGGTAGCTCAGTCGGTTGAGCATCCAACTTCGGCTCGGGTCATGATCTCACAGCTCGTGAATTTGAGCCCTGCTTCGGGCTCTGTGCTGACAGCTCAGAGCCTGGAGCCTGCTTCGGATTCTGTGCCTCCCTCTCTCTCTGCCCCTAACCCACTCACATTCTGTCTTTGTCTCTCTCAAAAATAAATAAACATTAAAAAAAAATTTTTTTAAATATAACAATAATGAAGAATTTTAAAATATTCCAAGAATTTAAAACTGTGACACAAAGTGAACAAATGCTGCTGGAGAAATGGTGCTGATAGATTTCGTTGATGCAAGGTTGCCACAAACCTTCAATTTGTTTAAAAAATATACATCTGTAAAGCAATACAAAGTGAAGCACAATAAAATGTGAGAGCCCAATTTAACCCATCACATGTGATATATTAGTGAATTATATAGCATATTAGAAGTGAGGAGAGGATACAATGCTTTCACCCTCCTCAACACAGCCTGGTCACACTGATTTTTACCAGAATACTTGCAATGAAGTAGAATTTTCCAAAATGTGTTGTGTGTGTGAAGAACTAGTGTGTAAAATTATTGTCAAAGAAAGATGCCATGATCAAGCAAATTTGTTTTATATGGGATTCTGTATTCCCTCTAGTGCCTCACAATGTCCATTAACCTATTAAGGATTCTGAGAATTTCTACAGTAAAGAAAAAAAACCCAAAAACTCATTTTCCAAATGAATTTGGCCATGGGACTCTTTATCTAAACACTTGTTGAAAATAGTCTATTACTTGGAAAATACTTGATACAAACACTGCAATAAAAGCACAGATTTTATTTTTCCTAATGTGTTGTGGGCATATTTAAGAAGGTTAACCATATGGAAAACAGAATGAACTCCAATGTACAATTTCCAAATTAATTTATTATCGATAGTCAATAAGAATACAGGTACACTTTGCTATAGAGCTTACCAGAATTTGAGTCCAGAATTTCCAAAATCTATATCTCAAATCCATTCAGATTAATAATTAAAAATAAATGAGCAAAAATATGGAAGTGCATGTAGGGGTGTAAAAATACGGACTCATTAGGAGGCAATCCAGGATTATTATAGGGATTTTTTTCTTAAAAAAGTTGTGTAACTTTCAGGTCACTTCGTGGTCACTTACCGAAGGTCAGAGCAGTATTGATGTTAGTATCATAGAATGGGGTCATGTTCTCCTACATGCTGAGTACCACTAGAAAGAAAGACAATAAGTGGGCAGGCAAAAAAAACTGAGAAATATAGCAGATGATTGTCACCAGAGGAGTAGAGAAGGGTAGGAAGGCAGAAGATTTCCCTACAAAGTAAAGAAAAAACCCAAAAAACAACAAACAAAAAAACAAACTAACACCTATAATGGACTACAGACATTTTCTAACCTTCGCACTCTTCCCTGAGAAAGGCCGACTAAAGTAGACTTTATGAGTTGTATCTGTGGTACCTGCGAATCTGATCCTCATTGGTTACCTACTACATTACAGTGAAGAATCTTTCAGAAAATGGAAAACTTCCCTTTACATATCCCATAGGACTGTGAAACCTCTGATATCCTTGGGTGCATTACTATAAACCATTTCAGGGATCCCTGGTACCATTTACAAATATCCCAAATGCTGATAATTAGTTAGGAGTGTTATCTTTTTTAGTTTAAATCCCGAGTATTATCACCTATAAAAATACTTACTTTGTACACATCTCTGCCTTCAGCTTGTCCTGTGCTTACAACTTTATCCTACATACTTTAATTTTTAAGAGAGAGAAAGAAAAATGTCCAGGGTATCACTGATAATGTTATCTCATACCCGAAGCTTGCTTTGAGGACAGAAACAAGATCCCTGAAATGCAGGCTCCTACTTAGCCCATTTTATACAGGCACTTCTAGTCTCATGGCAATTAGTAACACATTCCCATTTAAATCGCTTTAACATGGAGTTTCACCTATTATGGGTGGCTGATTCTAAAGCAGTCATTTAATGAAGTCTTATTTCAGGGGTAATAGAAAGCTTGTTGTTTGTGTCTTAAAAATTCTACCTCCTGTTCAGGCAGACAGTTAAAGCTACAGGTAATAAAATGTTACCATTCTAGTTTCATACTTTCATCATCCATTTTCCCAGATAACCTAGGGCATGAACTGCATTTGGAAAAGAAGAAATCACCAAAATGGCTGATAATTATCCAGTAGCTTACCAGTTTTACCAATCTCTGAAGAAAATCCCATTAAATAGGGCTGTGCCCTGTTTCCCCAAATAAAATAATACCATCCAGCAGAGGCTTATCAGAGCTTACCATTTTGAGGCCATTAATTAAGCAAATTTACTCCCGGTAAAAATGTTTCCCAGAAATCTTTCTTGGATTGACATTTATTTTGTGTTAACCACTCTGCCTGGCTTGGCTCTGCACCACATGTAGAGGCCATTTAAACAATATTAAGATAACAGCATTAATTCACTGTTCTTCCCTTAATCATATAGAAGCAGATCTGCTTGTTATAAATAATGATCTTTCCTTGCCTGAAGCTCAACTCTTAGCCCTTGTTCTAATGCAAATCCCTGTCCTTTTGTACTAGCTGCTAGTAATAGTATTTAATAGTGTGCTGTTCTTTTCTTAGGTTTCAGCACTGTAAGGAGGGGAGAAAGTGGCTTCAGTTTTAAATTTCAATAGAATTGCCTTCCAAAAGAATGCGAGGAGGAGGACACAACCTCTTTGACTTGCTTTGATCAAAAGCATCATTTTTCTCTTTTCCAGTAATGGTTACCGGAATAGAGATTCAAATTAAGCAGTGTGTCTGACAGACGATGTAATGTGTCGTAACTTTTCCTTATCTACAAAATAAGTCTATCAGGTTGGAAAGTCAGGAAGTTTTGTCAAGATTTCATTTATTTTCACATCTGGCTCACACTCACTACAGAAGAGATGTAGCTACTTTATTCCTGGCAAACCGTGGTTAAAAGACTTCTGTCATTAGCTTATGTGGAGTGTTGGGATTTCTCAAGCTGATGGAATAAGGCAGGCAAATGTGCCATTGGATTCTAGTGACTCGAGAGCCTTCTTTGCTTGCTTGTATAATTAGGCATGGCTTTTTAACAACTTTCTGTATCCCCCGGGGCACTTTCAGGAATATAGAAGGTAGTGTTCCAGGAAGCCGGTTCTGCAGCAGTGTATTAGTTGTTCCTCCAATCAAATTCAGTCAAGTACAATGTATCTTCCTTAAAAGACCTTCACAATAATACAGTTATATCCTGAGGGAGAAGCAAACAGACAGCATGTTCATCCTATCAGTGCTGTGGTTTTTCCTCCCCAGAATCATCATCAGCATGGAGATCCCAACCACTATGTGCCCAGGGGCACCAAAGTGCTAGGTGTTGTTCTATCAGAAAATGCTGATGAACAAAGTAACCTCTGTTCCGTGTGTGTGTGTGTGTGTGTGTGTGAAATTCCCAGCCAAATGGTGTAGAAAAGTTACAACACATTTACAATCAAATGAGACAAGAATAAGGACAGGATGCTCTAAGGTACCCAAGAGGGGCTTGCCAATTCAGAAAGAGGGGAGGAAGGGTGGAAGATGGGCGGGGGGAGGGGTGGAGAGAGGGAGGGAGGTTTCTCAGGGACAGTTCTTGCTCACCGAACAAAGGAATATCTGAAGCTAAGCTCAAGGAGTAAGGATAGAGAAGGGCCTTAGATAGGTATCTTAGATACTTAGATAGGTACTTAGATAGGTATCTTAGGTAGAGATAATAATTTAAGCAAACACCTGGAGGCAAAAGGGAACTTGACATTTTTAGGGAAATGTAGCTCACAATGGCTAGACCACAGCAAGCAAAGTGGAGTAATGGTGGAATGGTTTTAGACTGGATTAGTAAAAAGAAGATTAATTTCTTAGGATTGTTAATTCCAAGGTTATATAAGAGATTTGCAAATACTTATACCAACTATCACAGAATATGCTAACCACAAAAATACTCATATCAAGTACATGATATAATCTGAAGGATCTGCCCCCAAAATCTTTGGTTACTGGTATACCATTAAAATTTTGCCATTAGAGATTCATTTATTTGGAGTCTTAATATAACAGTTACTGAAGAGGACATAAATTAGCTAGTGTTGACACATACTACATTAGTGTGAACTACTTTATTATGTTCTTTCTAATGTCATCAAGATCAGATTGTGGAAAGACTGAGAAATGCAGTCAGAGAAGAACATTTTGGTAGAAGAAATGCTGGAAGAATTACTCAGGGGAAAGTTGGAGTTGTGTGGACACTTAGAATAAAATCATATGAGAGAAGAGAAAAATAGTTTGAAAGAAAAAAGGTGCCTGACAGAATATTGGGGTGTTAGGACATCTTATACAACTCACGAGAGCTGATTGTGTTAATTTTGTAATTTTTGAGAGCCAATTGTTAAACACAGTTATGGTTAAAAATTTACACATATGTAAATTTGCAGTTAAATTATATTAAAACAAAGGTAATATTCGAAACTTATTACTTTCTATTTGCTTTATTACATTTAATAATTATGCTTGCCCTTGGAAATATTTAAGCCTTTGGTAATTTCATGGTGGAAATACTATAGAGAATATTCTCTTGGGGTGCCTGGGTGGTTTATTTGGTTAAACATCCACCTCTTGATTTCGGGTCAGGTCATGATCTCACAGTTCATGAGACGGAGCCCCACATCAGGCTCTGACAGCACAGAGCCTGTTTGGGATTCTCTCATCACTCTCTGACCCTCATCCCACTTGTGCACAAGTATGTGTGTGCTCGCTTGTGTGTGCTCTCTCTCTCTCTCTCTCTCTCTCAAAAGAAATAAAATTTTTAAAAATCTTAAGAAAAAGAATATTTTCTTGTGTGTCTCTTACCAACTGCTTGTTCAATAACATCATATTGGTAACTTAAAATAGGCCAGGTGAGAGTATTTATGCTATGAAAAATGGCAAACAAAAGAAAGCAGACTTTATTGCTTTGTTGATTGTCTACTGTAGACTAAAGAAAGTCGTAAATAAGAAACATTAAAAATGTAGATTGAGGGGCACCTGGGTGGCTCCGTTGGTCAGGTGTCAGACTTCGACTCAGGTCATGATCTTGTGGTTCATGGGTTCGAGCCCCGCGTTCAGCTCTGTGTTGACAGCTAGAGCCTGGAGCCTGCTTCAGGTTCTGTGTCTCCTCTCTCTGCCTTTCCCGTGCTTGTGCTCTATCTCGTCCTCTCTCAAAAATAAACATTAAAAAATGTTATTAAAATGTAGATTGAACTTAAAAGTGTGTCATGGCTGTAACTGCTATATTATGAATAGCACAATAAATGGAGAAACTTTTTCCAACACTCAAAAATTCCTGTTCAATAAAGAAAACTCCAGTCATTGACAAACCAGTGAAACCAACATGTACATTTATTGTTACACTTCTGTGTACACTGTTTTCCAGAGTGGCTGCGCCAGTTTGCATTCCCACCAGCACTGCAAAAGATATCTAGGGGAAATGTCTTTAGATGCGAGGTCTAAGGTAGTGAAAGCAGGATGGGGGAGAGATAGGGAGTGATCTGTAAAGAAAATAGCACTGCATTCCTAGAAATAATATGTGGCTGCTATTGCCTAGTGATCAGTAACTTTAATTATTGTTCAAGTGTACCAAAAACTTTAAGGACTTATGTCACAAAGTAACCTGAGATGATCTCCTTGGGTTACACATAACTTTGATACAAGTAGCTTTAAATCAAACTGGAAAACATAAAATGTCCTTTTGTTATTGTAGGAATAATTAGCAATGTTTTTATATAATTCCTACTGTGTGTGTGTATGTGTATTGGGAGATGTTGAGATGCATTTTTCCATTTTTCTTCTTTTGTCAAAGTAACTCAAAGTTAACATCTACCAGATTTAATTTTGTAAAGATAGGAATCAAATCATGCTTTGCCTACCTTAGTACTTAGGTATTCACAAAACTGTCCATACATTAGGCCCTCAAACTTTTTTCAAAGAAAAACAAAAACGGAAGGGAAAGAAAACAGAGAGGTGGGGTGAGGGATTAGGGAAAGTAATGAGTTAAGTAGAATAAGTATAAAGACATAAAACTCAGGCATAATTTCACCAACAAAATATTATAATATCATATTTATCTTATTCATTTGCTGGGGCTGCCATAACAAAATATCACACACTGGGTGGCTTAAACAACAAAAAATTTATTTCTCATAATTCTGGAGGTTAGAAATCCATGGTCAAGGTGTAGGCAGGTTTCCTATATCTTGAGGCATCTTTCCTTGGTTTGCAAATGTCTGTCTTGTCCCTTGTCCTCATGTGGTCTTTCCTTTGTACCAGAGCTCCTGGCATCTCTTTGTGTCCAAATTTCCTCTTCTAAGGACACCATTCAGGTTAGATTAAGGCTTACCATAATGGCTTCATATTAATGTAATCACATCTTTAAAGACCCTGCTTTTAGAAAATCACGTTCTGAGTTACTCAGGTAAATGTTTCAACAAATGAATTTGGGGCAGAGGGTACATTCAGCCTATATGGGCTGGTTTCAGTGCTTTTTTTCTTTTTTATTTAAGCATGCATTTTTTTTTTTAAATTTCAGTATAAATAATGTACAGTGTTATATTAGTTTCAGGTGTACAATACAGTGATTCAACATTTCTATACTCCTTGCTCATGGAGATAAGTGTACTCTTAATCCCTTCACCTATTCCACCCAACCCCACACGCACCTTCTCTCTGGTAACCACCAGTTCTCTCTATATATTCAATGTTCTTTTTCATAGCATAGTTGACATATAATTTTTAAACTTTGTTGTTACCTTAACATTTTTATTTTAAGTATTTTACCATACCACTAAACATTTTGCAAATACTAATGTGACAACTTAAATACTGTTAATTACATACATTAACCAATTCCCCCTTTTGGTCATATAAGTTCTCAGTGTTGACTCATAATGATACAACGTGTATGAGTATTTGCTGAATTTTCATATTCTTGATGCTGGGGAGGGGTCCTTAGAATTCAAAATGATGTGGTCAGGTTTATTTTTTACTTCCCATCAAGGAGCATTATGATATTCTTAATAAAACTGAAATGTGGAAAGTATCCTTCTCTAACATAGATGTGTGTGAAAGAAATAAATTGCTACAGATGTGTACAAAGAACCATTCAGAGGCTTTTGATGAAGTAATATCATGCTGAAGGTTATTTACTTGGGTTCAATTTTTTTTTTCTTTTACATTTTACCACCCTGAAATTGGACTTTATTATTATAATAAAAATGAAAGGAGTTGAATGATGTAGCAGCTTTAAAAAATAAGAAAAACATAATAGACTATCTTCTGACATTGAACATGGGTATAGCAAGGACAGGATATATATCCTATTTGATGCACCAAAAAAAAAAAAAAAAAAGAAAAGAAAAACAAAAAAACCCACAAACAACATTTCTGAGCTGGGCTGAGACGACCTTTCCAAAGTCTTGCTTGGCATATTGAAAGTGTATTTTTCTATTTAGCGGTAACAGCTGCTGAAAATGTGCTCGGCCTTTACCCGTGTGTTTATGGTGGCAGAGCTCACTGGGTCATGTAATGGGCTCAGTGTTGAGCTACAAACCTATCTCTGCTTCTCTAGGCTATTCTTTTTAAAGGGACCTGGCCTGAGGCCTAGAGTTCCAGGTGGTCTTACCTGATTTAGCTAAAGAGGTGTCAGGTCTTTAATGATCCCATACACCTGAAAATACAGAGGAAACTCCAGGCTTATCTAATTCTGTCCCAAATTAACCATGATGAATCCATTCAAATAGGATATTATTATTATTATTATTATTATTATTATTTTATTGTCAGTAAACTTTTTTTTTCTGAAAAGGGCTAGATAGTAAATGTTTTGGGTGCTATAGGCCACATATGTATCAGTTTTTTTTCTGTTTGTTTTTAAACCCTTTAAACCTGCAAAAACATGTTTATCTCAAGTCACAAAATAGTCCATAGGCTAGATTTGGCCAGTGGGCTATAGTTTTCTTTTGTCCTCCAAGTTGCACAGATAGAGACGGCAAATCTAGATATCCTCTATAGTATTGTTTTGTTTGTTTTTTTTCCTTTCCATTTTTAAATCCGTTGCTTACTTTATTTTGGCTAGACCATGTCCTTTGTATACAGACCTTGTGTTATAAAGGAGAACAAATTTTCCCTCTGGCATAACATTTCAGAAGTTTTGAAAAATACTTAATTGAAAAATTACTTAATATCATACCAGAAATGAATGGATGCAACAAGCTGAAATGGACCATCCATTCGTAATGTGGTAGGAGAAAAACAAAAATGGTGGCTCAAGTGACTTGTGTTTGATGTCATCAACATTTTCAGAAAATTCTACAGTGTAGAATGTTTTTGATACTAAACTGTGCATTATACAGAGTTTTAATGCATTGTATTAACCACTAATATACCTATAATGGTAGATTGTGCATTCAGACTTAAGCACTAAAGCATAAATAACTTATAAAAAAAGTCTAAAAACCGTTTCTTCATCTGTCTTATCTGATCATCTGCTCATCTGTCTTATATGAACAGCCATTTAATTTATAAAATTTATATAATGTAAATATATAAAATTGACATTATATAACAAAAGGTTTTAATCCCTTTTTTTAAAACGACATTTCTATGGGAAGCTAATGTTAGCTGTTTGCATTGGAAAGTTAATCATCTTCAATGCCCTTGAGGGCAGTGGCTACAAGAAATTTTGGTATGAGCAAGAATAACACCCAGACTGATCAGGAGGCTGAGGCATAAAAACCACGTTTCTTCCATGTCCTCTTCTTCCCTAGTGTGGGTGCCCTTCTTTCACATGAGTGACAGTGGCCTCACCAACAATTTTCAATTATCTACCATATATCTGTATGTGTTTGTTCACACACATAGTTTTTGTTTGCTTACTCTTTGCTAGCACTTTCCACTTAGAGTTCGAGAGATTGTATTCATTTGAAACCTCTGTGAAAAATTAGGAAAATGTAATGCAATTACCTCACTGGAACCTAGCCAAACTCCTAAGGCATTCACCTTACAAAATTGGATCTTAAAATCTGTAATGGCCATTTTTGGTAAGAACTTCAATTTTAGGCCTCATCGTAAAGAAGATATTTTAAATTGGAGAGTTACCCTCAAGGAGTTTTTTGTTTTTTTGTTTTTTTTTTTTCCCAAAAAACATGTTTTATAATTGCTCTTTTTGGGTAAGTTTTGAAAAGGAAACTTACTTAACTGGAACTATAGAAAGATCTATTTTTAGATAAATAATGGTATCACAACTATGAACATAAATTGTTGACTCATAGTATTTTACTTAAAAGCAGCATGTATCCTGAACTTTTGAGTAGAATGCATTACTTACAGGTCAGTTATGATATTGTAACATGAATATATTAGCTACTGAATATATCAGCTCAGTAGAATATGTAAGTGAACTAAGTTCTAAGGTAGTCCATTACAATTTTTTGAAATTGGAAAATTCTATTATGTATACTCTCTGATGCAAGATACGGGCAAATGGAATTATGGAAATATGAAATACCCCATCAAGCATAAAACTCCAAGCAGGACACCTTTAAGTGTCAAACCTAAGATTGACTTAAACATTAGTAACTACTTTAACCTTTTACACAAATATACACACATTCAACTGAGCTTATTGGGACTACCATAATTTTTTTCAAAAGTTCAGTAACACAGCCTTTTTTTCTGAAATGATAGGTCTCTTCCAGCAGACCATTTTTTCATCTCTTGCCTTCCAATGGAAATATTTGAAGAATATCCTTGGGTTGTATAAACTTAACTTACTTTAGTCAGGTACTGGTTTTATTTCCAGACGTCTAAAAGTGACACAGCTATGCTTTAACATAGACCACTCATAAACCAGAGCATTTGGTCTAGATTATTCCATGTCTTTTACATTTCTGGAATTTGTGCAACAGAATTAAGTTTTTCAATTTAATGTGTTTCAAAATATGTTAGAAACAGTGAGATATAATAGTCAGTACTTGGTACATGGAAGTTTCCCAATAAATGTTTATTGACATTTTAACCCATACTAAAATGGTCAATATATTAATATTAACCAATTAGTTTTAGGACTGCCAGACCTCATTTTAATCTGTATTTCTCTATGTGTATTACCTATAGATTGGATGTACTGATTTCCTTTTAAAAGTAAAATAGTTAATGTGAGAGCAGTGTTAGGTTTAGACCTTGCCTGTTCTTCCTTTGAACTTGGCTATATTAGGAGAAACCAATCCAAGTAGAATGTCCAAATGGATTGTTTGAAGAGAGAGTTTTAGGAAGTTTAGAGTGAAGGAGAAATATTTTGGGAACAACTACTGTGAAAAGATGAAACAGATTTTAGGAGTTGAACAATATATTATGAATAAGATCCTCTTTATTTTAAGTCTGAGAGGATCATAAAATGCTCAGATTACTTTATAAATATATTTGTGTGTTTGACTTGAGCCAACATAGGCCTGGGAGGACGTTTGACTAACTCCATATGGATTATGTTTTTGGAAGCTAGGCTTTACAGTTCAATACTCAGCTATATTTCAGACAAAAGTCAATTACCAAAGCACATTTTCATGGTGGTTGCAATGCTACTAGACTCATGGTGCAAAGGGTAAAGATCTACCTTAGACCACTGCACAGAGAAGCACTAGAGACCACTCAGAGACCTAATGGACTTCCTTGTGAAATTGAAAACTGGAAGCATGTTTGAAACTCAGCCTTCATGGGCATAGACTGTCTCAAATTGGCCCTTCGTGGATGATAGAATTCATAATAGCCATGTTTAGTCTAGTTCAAGGCATTTGTTCAGGTCCAATGATGGAAGATTCTCTAGGAAATTGGTTGGCACTCTGAATCTTATTTTAAAACTGACACTGGCTACTTGCTATTATACACTTGAGAAATTTGGGTGGAGTTCTTTGTAGATGCCACTAGAATAGTGGTACTCATGGTCCTGATTAGAGCATACTACTAATATGGCCTAGATATGATGGTATGAAAGGCAGGAGGAAAAAAATAAAAAACAAAAAACAACTAGGTGAAGTTCTCCAGTTAAACAGTAGGGATAACTTGTCATCTGAAAGTCACCCACCTTCTGTTTGTATTACAACCTGCTTCACATTGGCATTAAAACTAGTGCAAGGTTATTTGTCTTTATTCATACATTGAATACATGTTTGCATGTCAACAAGATAAGGTACTTAAACGTAGAGGATGGAGAGGTTTCAACAAGAATCTGTGAGGAGAAGGTATAGGTACTTTGGTAATAAAACTAAGACCACCCATCAAAATCAACAAAAACAGGCCAACACCTATGGTAAATTAATTTGCAAAATAAAGCAATAAAGAAAAAAAAAGTAAAATCAGCAAGGGAACTTTTAAAGGAAGAGCCCTAAGGCTAGCCGCAGATTCCTCCACAGAAACTTTGCAAGCCAGAAGGGAGTGGGATGATGTATTCAAGGTGCTGATGGGAAAAATCTGCAGCGAAGAATACTCTATCCAGTAAGGCTATCATTCAGAACGGAAGGAGAGATAGTTTCCCAGACAAAAACTAAAGGAGTTTGTCCACTAAACCAGACCTGCAAGAAATATTAAAGGGGACTCTTTGAGTGGAAAGGAAAGACCAAACATGACAAAGACAAGAAAGGTACAGAGAAAATCTCCAAAAAACAACAAAACAAGTAATAAAATGGCACAAACTACATATGTATCAGTAATTACTCTGAATGTAAATGGACAAAACACTCTAATCAAAAGTCAGGGTGTCAGAATGGATAAAAAAAGAAGACCCATCTATATGCTGCCAATAAAAGAATCATTTTAGACATAAAGACACCTGCAGATTGGAAGTGATGGGGTGGAGAAACATAATGCAAATGGACATCAAAAGAAAGCTAGGCTAGCAATACTTGTATCAGACACAAACTAGATTTCAAGAAAATCTAATAATTTCAAATATTTATGTACCCAACTTGGAATAACCCAAATATATAAAACAATAACAAACATAAAGAGACTCATTGATAATTATACAATAATAGTAGAGGACTTAAACACTCCACTTACCTCAATGGACATATCATCTAAGCAGAAAAATCAACAAAGAAACAATGGCTTTGAATGACACACTGGACCAGATGGACCTAACAGATATATTCAGAACATTCCATCCTAAAGCAGCAGAATACACATTCTTTTCGGGTACACATGGGACATTCTCCAGAATAGATTGCATACTAAGTCATAAAATCAGGCTTCAACAAGTACAAAAATTTCCCAACAAACAAAAGTCCAGTGCTGGATGGCTACACAGGCAAATTCTACCAAACATTTAAACAGGAGTTAATACCTATTCTTCTCAAACTGTTCCACAAAATAAAATGGAAGGAAAATATCTAAATTCATTCTTTAAGGCCAGCATTACCCTGATTCCAAAACCAGATAAAGACAACACAGAAAAGAGAACTGGAGGCCAATATCCCTGGTGAACATGGATGCAAGAATTCTCAATAAAATCCTAGCAAACCAAATGAAATGGTACATTAAAAGAATCATTCACCATGATCAAATGGGATATATTGCTGGGCTGCAAGGATGGCTCAATATTCACAAATAAATCAGTGTGATATACCACTTTAATAAAAGAAATGATAAGAACTCTATGATTCTTTCAGTAGATGCAGAGAAAGCATTTGACAAAGTACGACATCCATATTGAAAAAACCCTCAACAAAGTAGGTTTAGAGGGAACATACCTCAACATAATGAAGGCAGTATACAAAAAACCCACAGCTAATATCCTCAATGGGGAAAAACTCAGAGCTTTCCCTCTATGGTCAGGAACAAGATAGGGATGTCCACTTTCTCCACTGTCATTTAACATAGTATTGGAAGTCCTACCCACAGCAATCAGGCAACAAAAAGAAAACCAAAAAGTGGCAAGGAAGAAGGTAAACTTTCACTATTTGAAAATGGCATGGTACTTTAAATAGAAAACCTGAAAGACTCCACAATAAAATTGCTAGAACTAATATATGAATTTAGTAAAGTTGCAGGTTACAAAACAAACATATAGAAATCTGCATTTCTATACGCTAGTAATGAAGCAACAGAAAGAGAAATCAAGGAATCAATCCCACTTACAATTGCACCAAAAACCATAAGATACCTAGGAATAAACCTAACCAAAGTGGTTAAAGACCTGTACTCTGAAAAGTTTAAAATAGTGATGAAAGAAATTAGAGGACACAACGGAATGGAAAGACGTTTCATGCTCATGGATTAGAAAAACAAATATTGTTAAAATGTTCATAGTACCTAAAGCAATCTACACATTTAATGTAATCCCTATCAAAATACCAACATAATTTTTCACAGAACTAGAACAATCTTGAAATTTGTGTGGAACCACAAAAGACCCCCAAATAGCTGAAGGAACCTTGAAAAAGAAGAGTAAAGCTTGAGGTACCACAGTTCTGAAATTCAAGTTATATTACAAAGCTGTAGTGATCAAGACAGTATGGTCCTGGCACAAATTTGACATACAGATCAATAGAACAGAATAGAAAACCCAGAAATGAACTCACAACTAACTGTATGGTCAATTAATCTTTGATAAAGTAGGGAAGAATATCCAGTGGAAATAAGGCTCTTCAACAAATGATGTTGGGAAAACTGGACCACTTTCTTACACCATACACAAACATAAATTAAACATGAATTAAGGTCTTAAATATGAGACGGGAAGCCATCAAAATCATAGAGAACAGAGGCAGTAACCACTTTTACATCAGCCATGACAGCTTCTTACTAGATATATCTCCTGAGGCAATGGACGCAAAAGCAAAAATGAACTATTGGGACTTCATCAAAATAAAAACCTTATGCACAGTGAAGGAAACAATACACAAAACTAAAAACACAACCATCGAATGGGAGAAGGTACTCGCAAATGATGTATCTGATAAAGGGTTAGTATTCCAAAATCTATAAAGAACTTACCAAACTTAACATTCAAAAAATGAATAGTCCAATTAAAAAATGTTTAGAAGACATGAATAGACATTTTTCCAAAGAAGACATACAGAGGCCACCAGACACATGAAAAGATGCTCAACATCACTCATCATCAGGGAAATACAAGTCAAAACCACAATGAGATACCATGTCACACCCATCACAATGGCTAAAATTAACTCACAAAGCAACAGATTTTGGCAAGATGCAGAGAAAGGGGAGCCCTCTTGCACTGTTGGTGGGAATGCAAACTGGTGCAGCTACTCTGAAAAATAGTATGGAGCTTCTTGAAAAAGTTAAAAAATAGAACTACTCTACCATCCAACAATTGCACTACTAGGTATTTACCCAAAGGATTCAAAAATACTATTTTGAAGGGAGACGTTAACCCTGATGTTTATAGCAGCATTATCCACAATAACTGAATTATGGGAAGAGACCAAATATCCATTGACTGATGGAGAAGATGTGATGTGTGTACATACACACACACACACAATGTGGAATATTAGTCATAAAAATCAATAGATCAATAGATATTTTTCATAAAAAGATGAAATTTTTCCATTTGCAATGATGTGGGTGGAACTAAAGAGTATTATGCCAAGTGCAATCAGAGAGCTAAAAATACCATATGATTTAGCTCATATGTGGAATTTAAGAAACAGGACAAATGATCATGGTGGTAAAAAAGAGGCAAACCAAGAAAGAGTCTGTTAATTATAGAGAACAAATTGATGGTTACTAGAGGGGAGGTGTGTGGCCAGATGGGTTAAATAGGTGATAGGGTTAAGGAGGGCACTTGTGATGAGCACTGGGTGTTGTATGTATGTGATGAATCACTAAATTGTACACCTGAAACTAATACATGTTAATTGGAATTTCAAAAAAGGTGCCTGAGTGACTCAGTTGGTCAAGTGTCCGACTGTTAATTTTTGTCATGTCATGGTCTCACAGTTCATGGGACTGAGCCCCACGTTGGGCTCTGCACTGACAGCATGAAAACTGGTTGGGATTCGCTCTCTGCCCCTCTTCTGTTTGTGCTCTCCCTCTCTCTCTCTCAAAATAAACATTTAAAACACACACACACACACACACACACACACACACACACACACACTAAGACCAAAGTATAGAGCTCATAGTTTGCTCATAGCAGGAAGATAGATTGAATGTGTCTGTATGGATGCCAGTGTGTTTCTGTCTCTTGTTAGTGAATTATCAACAAAAAAGTCTCTGACTTGCGTGGATAAATGGACACCTTGACCTTAATTAGGAGCTTCCAGCAGCTAACCCAAGGTTCTGTAGGGAGGTCTTGCCAACTTAACTTTTTCCCTGTAACAGTATCAGACAACAGACTTGCTGTAACTTCCTGATCTTCTAAGCCCTGGTGTTGTGTAGGCCCAAGCAGGAGTGCACATAGACCTATGTTGCTGGAAGAACATCTAGTTGCAATCTTAATACCTAAGGAAAAAAAAAAAATCCAGTGAATGACAAACCTTTCTTAGTTTTTGTAGAGAGCCTGAAATTAGGTGGTAGGTGAAAGAGTTAACTGATGCTTTTCCTTCTCAGAGTGCACTAGTTGGAGACTTGAGGTCGCCCTAGAGTCTAATAATGGCCAAAGCGTGCAGGGGATTCAGGTTACAGGTTCTGCTAGTTTACCCATGTGTAAACCCATAGTTTACACATTGTATACCCACCCATGAATGTCACCACTCACCTACCCTCCTCTTCCCAACACTATCACCATCACTTTTCTATGATCAAATCCTTTAGAAAAAAAATATGGTGCCTGCCTTCATGGAACACAAAAATATCCAGAACAGTGTTTCTCAACTTTGGCTGTGATTAAGTTTACCCAGAAAGGGCTAAATTGTCAGGGCTCCACCCCAGATATACTTTATATTGGTTTGGGGCTCCAGCATTGAATCTTATTAAAAAGCTCTCCAAGTGATTCCAAGGTGGACATAAGACTGCTCTAACCAAAGCACTTAAACGGGAAGGAGGTTGGGGCTGGGGAGGAGCTAATTATTGACTATTGAAATCTTTTCTGCCTCCTTTACCACTCCCTACTTGGCTCTTGTTTTTCTGTGATGTTAAATCAGAGTCCTAGGTAATGTAGGAAATTAGAAATTTTAGAGAAGACTGATTTGCACTGGAATGTGAAAACTGCTCTGGAGAAGCAAGAACAAATAGATTACAAGGTGGTTGGGAAGGGGGAAAGCTAGAAAATACCATCACGAAAGTGGTCCAGGCTAGAGACTTAAGGAAGTTTAGATAGAAGAAACAGAATTTGGGGACATCTCGAGGTAAATGAGTTACAAGATGAGGAAGTCCGATTACAGAAGGATTTATTTTGTTTTATGAATGAAACTTCCCTAAGATATTTTTTGTTCTTTTGTTTTGTTTTGTTTTTGAGAAACTAACAAAATTAAATTGGTAGTTTAATGTTTCTTTAAATGTGACACAGACCTGACATGGAGCCATAATGTAATTTACATTTATGTAGCTTATATATTTGTAACATTTATCTCTGGGTCAGTTTGTACATAGCCTAAAATTAGGAGATTCACATTAAATGTTAAAAAACAAAACAAAAGAACCTTCTATTTGACCAAGTGCTCTGATTGTTAATAGTTGCAAGCTCCGGCCAGAGTTATCCTAAATGAAAGGTTTAAGTGAGCATTCAACTGAAATGCTATTTAATGTTGAAGTTTAAAACTTCCTGCAATGGCCAGGGTTAGATTTTATTACTCAGAAGGGAGTTTTTGGATCCGGACCTCCTGAAATCTGCATTATCAACATAACCAATAGGGAAATCCTTTTCTGAGGCAAAACAAGGTATAGATCTGAAATGAAGTAGATAATCAAAACGCCGAAGAGGGAAATAAAAAAGAAAACCAAAGGGAGAAATAGGATTTTTTTTTCTTTTCCTGAGCGATATCTCCAATGCTGTTTTTCAGTATCCAAGACCAATTTGAAAGTAACACAGTAGCTGTGAACGAAAGTGGTATGACTTCTTGAGTTGCTGATTGCAAAGTGACAAAACACAGCCCTCTGCGGAGTTGATCTGAAACACCAAACTTCCAAAATTAGAGCGCTTGACAGGAAAGCTGAAGAAAAAGGGGGGAAAATTGAGCAAAATAAAAGCAAGTCAATTTTTATGGACTTAGTTTCCCTTTGTAGTGGAGAGTGCCACAGCCAGAAGGGCTATTACGAGGGTGGCTATCACATCAGATGTTGTCTGATCAGCTATCTTTTAGTGGAGTTTCTGCTTCTAGGTCTGATACTGCTCTTCACCTTCTGGGTTGCATGGTACTGCAGCCTCTTGAAAGAAATTGTGTCGTGTTTTCTCTTGCTTCTGTTTACCCCTGTAAGGCACATAATCTCATTTCATCTTCCATTCATTCAGACAACCATATTTAAATTGGATTCACCGTGAATGTACCATACACTACTGCTATGCTTAGTTTTTAAAAGCACAATAACGTAAATAGCCAATTCTTCTTCTTTTTTCTTTTGTCATTTGCCTTTTCTTGATTGTCTGTTATCCTTTGCACATTTTTTTAATCCTTTACAGGATTAATGCAGGACACACTGCAACAATTCAGCAGATACAAAAATACATTGTATCATTACTGTCCTGGTCGAGTTTTCAATTTAGAATGTGAACTAAGGCAAGAAATGAAGAGCTCAGTAAACTATATAAGCTTTTCAAGGACCTGTAAGCTATGCAATCAAGTCCTAAAATAGTCTACTTGTAGTATTTTCACATTTAGAAATAATAATTTATTTGATTTCCACAATTGTTTTCCATTTCAGATTTTATGGCTGTTTAGACAGCCTTATTACATTTTATTCAAAGTCTCAAAAACATGTGTTAAGTGCCAGGTATGTGTAAGGTACTACTAAGGACACTATTGCATTAAGATGAATAGTTCACCTTCCTGATTATACTGCCCATTAAAGGAATGAAACAAAAATATACATAAGCATAAATATGCAGACTCTTAGCCCTGAGTTGGGTCTTAAGGGCAGTCATTAATGTGCTAATCATGTAAAGATCATCTTTTAGAATTTCATAAATTGCCCCTGGATTGCTGTGTACTGGGTTATGTGTGTTGCATACTCCAAATGTAGTCCATTGTCTCTTGAATAGAATGTTATTTGGTTTGTTGGGTCCCAGATAAGGTCGTTGGCTTGTTTATAAAGTATTTTAGTAACAAAACAAGGCAAAGTAAAATAAGACACTAACTAAAACAAACACAAAACTATTCTTGCTGTTAGGCCTGATGTGTTTAATTGAATACTCATAATTTAAATGCTATATAATGTACCTCTACTGTATTAAAATACAAAGATAAATACCTTAGCAGAATTAGAAACACAGGCTTTGGACTTTAAAGGAGAAAAAGCTCCTACCATAATAAAGCGTTCAGAAAGAAACTTCAGAAAATAAATTGAATTTCATATTTTGCACTCTGGGCAGGGCACACATAGTACAAATAAAATTAAAATTGAAATATGTTTAAATGAATTGTTAAGCAAGCCATTCTATCAGTAGTTTAGAGTATGAGTTGGGCATTAGGAGGTGATGGTGTCCAGAAGGGCAGGTTGGACACTGCTATAAGGGCAAGTTGCATTTAACAGCGAATCCACTGAGCCAGAAAAGCGATTGGGAGCAGAACGTCTTAGTTGTGGTTTAATTGTGAGTATCAGTCAGCCGTGGTCTCAACAGAGACTCAAGAAGAGAATGAATTTGAGACAGAAGCAGAGTGTGGTAGATTATGAAGGTAATAAAAAGAAATGGAACTGGGAGAATGATACTGGAAACAAGAAAATAGACAAAAGACCTAAGAAATATTGTTGTGTGCATTTTGCCTCATATTGATATAATTGACACAATGGGAGAAAAAGCTGTGTCTGAATCACTTTAGGGTAACTAAAGTTTCCAGAGTAACGGCAAACAATTATTTGGATAGGTAGATACGTATATGCACAGATAACTACTAAACTTGGTAATAGTCAGAGATTAACCTTTCTTCATAAAACTTTTCCCTTTACCTATAATTCACTTAAGACATGAATTAAGTAATGTTCCAAATGTTTTATCCTTAATAGCATATAACACATTCCTTGTGCCATATTATGAGAATCTCATCTAGAATTATCTCAGCCCATCTTATATCTGCACTGTATCTAGGTTATGTGGTTTGCACTACAGTTTCTTCAGTGAAAGGAAGTTAAATTTCTACAAAGAGACTTAATCCTTCTTATGTGATGAAGTTTGTTAGCAAACCTTTTAAATCTAGAATGTAGTAAGTTAATCACAATTACTCTAGATCAGTAATGTTGAATGTGCTTTAGGAATGTATTGTGTTATTATTATTATTAATTGTATATGTTACCTGGGAGAGAAAGAAAGTCATTATGAATGCATGCTTGCATACATTCATCCATTGGTTCAAATTTACCTCATCTTTTGATCAAATCAGTTGTATTTGGAGCTTTCAGAACAACAACAACAAAAACTATACTCATTTAAAAAGAGCCGTCTCTTCCCATTATTTATGAAGATTATAAGTTCTCACATTTTTATTAAGTAATTTTTTTCAGAAAGTCATTTCAGGTGGTGCCTGGGTGGCTTAGTCGGTTAAGCCTCCTACTTCGGCTCAGGTCATGATCTCACACTTCATGAGTTCAAGCCCTGTGTCAGGCTCAGTGCTGACAGCTCAGCTCAGAACCTGTTTCAGTTTCTGAGTCTCCCTGTCTCTCTGCCCCTCCCCAGTTCAAGCTCTGCCTCTCTCCTTCAAAAATAAATATAGCATTAAAAAAAATTAGAAAGTCAATTCAGGATCTTGTTTGAGTCCCACTCAACTCCAAACATTGTTTTTTCATTATTGACAATAATGGTTTGTAGTAACTTTAAGATATAATTGAATAAAATCAACTTTTGCCATTATTTTCTCTTACACAAAACTCAGTGAAAGTCAAATAGCCTGGAGAAGTGTTAGAGCAGTTGACAATAGAATTTAAACCTAGATAAGATAAACCAAAGTTTTGTCATAGCTCACTATAAATTTCCACTCCCTATGGTTTGGTAAGTCAGGAAAATGCAGTCATTTTTATGTATGAAACATCTCATTCTGCAAATACCTGTTAATAGTTACTCACTTAGAAGTACTGCAATACCAGTGTTCACATGAAAAACAAAAAATAGAATAACCTGTAAATGATGTACTAGTATATGTAGTACTTTTTTTTTGATCATTATCTCAGTAAATACAGATCATCTACAGTTGGATTCAAGCAATGTATGAATTATACTTTACTATTACTCCAATTGTATCATCTTTTTTAATGTTTATTTTTGAGACAGAGGATGAATGGGGAGGGGCAGAGAGAGAGAGAGAGGGAGACACAGAATCTGAAAAAGGCTCCAGGCTCTGAGCTGTCAGCACAGAGCCTGACGCGGGGCTTAAACCCATGGACAGTGAGGTCATGACCTGAGCTGAAATCAGACGCTCAACAGACTGAGCCACCCAGGTTCCCCAATTGTATCATCTTCTAAATGGATAAAGTAAATTTTGATTAACTTTCAGTGGCTAGTGTTTTCTCCATGTACCTCTAGAGCTCACCACGTAACATGGGATGTTCTTCCAACATGAGCTGAAGTTTCTAATATATGTAAGGCACTTAAATAACATATTTTCATGAATTTGATAATTTTCCAGTGCTGTGATGGCAATGGAAGCCTGTGACTTCTGTTTACCCATATGGCCCTTAAGTACCAGATGCTTAGAGAAAGTGATGAAAGGTGTGAGTCATATTATCTGCAGGATTTTCCTAATTTTTTCCCCAGTTTGTCAAAACATTACATAAAAGGACGATAGTTTATGGGTAACAAAATAAATTCTACATTTCAAAAGTCTGTCATATTTTTTTTTATACTTAGTATAATAGCTCTTTTCTGCCAAAGGCTGTTAACACTTAAATTAAAAAACTGATAGAGTGTTGTCTCATTGTTTACAACTGTCTAATATGTGAAACAGTCTTAGTTATTTTCCCATCTCATTATAGAATTTCACGTAAACAAGTCTAGAAACCAGCATCTTGAAAGTGTATTACACTGTAACATAATTAAACTAGCTCTTAAACATTGTGACTCTCAGTAAGAAATATATTTAAATCACGATCCAGTTACTACAGGTGTACATTTTCTTTTTTTAATTATTTTTTTAATGTTTATTTATGAGACAGAGACAGCATGAGTGGGGGAGGGGCAGAGAGAGAGGGAGACACAGAATCAGAAGCAGGTTCCAGGCTCTGAGCCATCAGCACAGAGACTGACAGGGAGGTTGAACTCAAGAACTGTGAGATCATGACCTGAGCCAAAGTTGGACACTTAACTGACACAGCCATCCAGGTGCCCCTACTCTTTTGTGTTAATTTTTTTTTTTTTTTACATTTATTTATTTTTGAGAGCGAGAGAGAGAGCACAAGTGGGGGAAGGGCAGAGAGAGAGGGAGACACAGAATCTGAAACAGGTCCCAGGCTCTGAGCTTCGGATTCTGTGTCTCCCTCTCTCTCTGCCCCACCCCTGCTCACGCTCTGTCTCTCTCTATCAAAAATAAATAAAATGTGGGGCGCCTGGGTGGCTCAGTCGGTTAAGCGTCCGACTTCAGCTCAGGTCACGATCTCGCGGTCCGTGAGTTCGAGCCCCGCGTCGGGCTCTGGGCTGATGGCTCAGAGCCTGGAGCCTGCTTCCGGTTCTGTGTCTCCCTCTCTCTCTGCCCCTCCCCCGTTCATGCTCTGTCTCTCTCTGTCTCAAAATAAATAAATGTTAAAAAAAATAAATAAATAAATAATTAAAAAATAAATAAATAAAATGTAAAAAAAAATTTAACTTATTACTATGAGATAAAAATGTTATTTTACTTTATAGACTTCTATAACTCATGGAAACCCTGGGATTCCATAAGCAGGATGTTCAAAGCTAGAGATCTTGACATTAATATGCTATGGATTTCTTTTTGTGTCTGTTTAAGATTGTGTGCTGCCTATGTTGTATCAGCATGGTAAACAATCTAGAAATCAATTTAAATATTTATTTTTTCTTTCTTTTTGCCTTCTATCCAATTAGAATAAAGTAGACTTTGAATTTCTAAAACATGAAATTTATTTGACAGAGTATCTGGTCAGTGTAGGCAACCAAATGACAATTTTGATAAATTGAAAACCGTTCTCTCTGAAATACCACTTTGTAATTTCATTTTTTACTTTAGTTATCTGTAACTGAGTTTAGTCTGATCATAAGTATTTATGTTGGTTAGACACTTAGGAAAAAATTACAATTCCTTTCCTGATTTAGTAGTCCTAAGTTTTTAGTCAATGCTAGACTTGAGGAATCTTTGGACATCATAGAAGCTTTAATCCTCTCTGCAAAAATGTGCATACTTTCAATGTTTTTCTCAGTGCCTTCCATTTATCAACCAGGCTACTCTCTCTGTAGAATTAGTAAGTTTTACCTTCATGTTACTTACTGTCTCCTACTCCAGGTGACTGTTTTCTTCTTTCCATGTTTTAAAAAGCTAGACATGTTTCTTAAGAAAAAATATTCAGAATATCTCATTTAGCACAGTGTTTTTTTTTTTTTTTTTTTTTTTTCTTCCCTAAATTGGAAAGAATATGGGTGCATAGGTGGCTTAGTTGGTTGAGAGTCTGACTCTTGATTTTGGCTTAGGTCATGCTACCAGGGTCATGGGATTGGGCTCTGCACTGAACATGGAGTCTGCTTGGGATTCTGTCTCTCCCTCTGCCCCTGTCCCATGCTCACATTCTTTCTCTCTCACATAAATAAATAAACAAACAAATAAATAAAGGAAAGAATAAACACATTTTTATTAGGCAAATTATATCTATCTATAAATATATCTATGTAAATAAAATCTCTCTCTCTCTCTCTCATTTATCTAAACACTGAAATGAAATGTTCCCCTGGCAGGAATACCCTGAGGGTTGTTCATCTTTCACCCATCCAGGTGAAATCTATGCTTTTTCTCTTCTAACAGACTTAAGGGTTTCATGGATTCCCTAGAATGTAAAATTTCCTTCACCCTCTGAAATATCTAATAATATTTATTTCCAGGAATATTGTTAATCTGGTCATGTTATGTTATCTGTGCTCTAGAGTTCTGCTTATACATTTTTTTCTTGTTTCATATATTTTGGTAAAGCTTAACTCCAGAAAATTGTCCTGAATTGACTTTGTAACATTTCTACATACTAGCAACATTCCAATTACAGGAATAAAAGAGACTGCCTTAGGATTTTAAAGGAATTTTCTATTATACGCTATGAATGACTTGGTTCATCAGAAGAGTTGTTGATTTAAATAGGCTTTTCTTGAACACTATAATATACTTCAAATCACCAAGGATTCTTCCTACTTGTAAAATAAGTTTGGGAGGAATAAAGAAGTTTCATAAAGCAGCATTAAAAGTATAAAATCTCTTTATTTTTAATGAGTCATCTATCCACAACTTATGCCATGGAAGTTCTAAAGCACAATAATCACAATATTACACACACACACTATACCATATATATAGATAGATAGATATATGTATATATATCTATCTATATCTCACTATGCCATATATATATATGTATATATATATATATATATATATATATATATATATATATATGAAATATACATATGAAAGCAAAGCTTAAAGCTTTCAGGTAAATAGATTCCCTGTCTTCAGGAAGCTTATAAATCACATGGAAGAAAGTCTGAAGAAATGAATGGGTGGTTGAGAGAACAGAGAGTTACACTGAGTATTGGTGGGAACACTGTTGGATATGGGGTGAGGGGAGTAGTAAAGGCATCAGAGATATTCTTCAGGGGGAAGTTTTACTGAGTTGTGGTATAGGGAGCATTCAAGGTCATGCAATTTGAAAGTGAGATTTTTTCATAAATCTACATAAGCCCTCAAAAGTTGGGTCACTAGAAGATTCTGGACTATGTTATTTCAGACATTTTTGCCTGGTCCTGATATAGAGCTAGCTAAGCAACAGATGGCTTTTGTTTTCTGAATACTCTTGTATTCAGGGACTCTTGTATTCTAGGGACTCTTGTCCCTAGAAAAAAAAGGGACACCTGGGTGGCTCAGTCAATTGAGCATCCAACTTCGGCTCAGGTTATGATCTCACAGTTTATGAGTTCAAGCCTCTCGTCAGGCTCTCTCTCTGCTGACAACTCAGAGCCTGGAGCCTGCTTCAGATTCTGTGCCTCCCCCCCTCCCTGCCCCTCCCCAGCTCACACTCTGTCTCTCCCTGTCTCTCAAAAATAAATAAACGTTACACAAATTAAAAACAAAAAAGAAAAATTACTAAAAGGACAATATAAACTATGTAGTCAGTATTCTTTATGGACTTGATTTTTCTTATCAAACCAAATAAAGCCTATAGACATTTATGTGGTATGAACTGAGAACTGTGTTTAGGTCTACCTAAATTGCCTCATATCAAATACCATTCCCCCCACACACAAACACACATGGGGACATTACACACACACCACTCAGCAATGGCCTGACAGTAACCTTAAAATTTCCTCCTTAATCAAAATCTCAATTAAAATATTATATTGCTAGATAGTATCTGCTATAGACATCTGCATCACCTTGGAGTGGTTATTCAAAAATACATTTTCTCTCTTAACATGCAATTATTAATAATTTCCTTTTATTTGTATTTCCTGCTCAGCAGCTTTCCTACCTGACATGAATGAATGAATGAGAACTAAAACCAAATTTTTGATAGCAGCTAGTGTTTTAGGACATTTAGATCTTTCCTAAAGAGAAAACCCTGAGTGTGCAATGCTGGAGTTAGAGGCCTGGGGAAACAGGAGGCTCTAAGAAAATTTGCAGCAATTAGGAAGCATAGGAGAGGAGAGCAAAAATGAGCCAAGGACATCAGGAGATACTGAAGACCTACTTCTTGGAGCCTTTCAGTTTAATCCTTTATCTACTTGGCTTCAGAGAATCACTGCCAGAAATATAATAGGGCAGAGGTGGGATGAGTCAAGCCTTAGGCTATTTACTGTGGCTGAGGCTTCATAAACAGCCAAGTAGGTAAAGAAAGGAGAAAATGTGTCAAAGACTTTTTAAAGGGATATGTTTGTGTGAGGACACAGAGCCTGAGGGGAGAGACAAAAGGTAGAAGATCATTGGAAAGGACTTCTGTAACTTTTAGTTGGTGTCCTTGACTGAGGAGCTGGAGAACTGCAGCCCTGAGGAGTCACTGTCATGTGGCAATGATTTTACATCAGCAGCCCGACATATCTGGTAGCAGCAGGAGGGCAAAATAAAATATCTCCTCTGATTGAAACTGTTCGGGGATTCATGGAAGAGGAGCACAAGTGCCTGAATTGGAAGGAGACGGAGATCGTCAGTTGAAATTTGTTCTCTTTAGGGAAAAAAAAAAATTCTCTGATGAGTGCAAGGAACTGGGGCCTTGCTTCACTCTTTTATAGCTCATCTTAGAAATGATACCCTTGCTTGCCTATAAAAAAAAAAAAAAGGCATTTGAGGCTTAATTCAGAATGACATCCCCATTTAGGCCATAAATGTTTGAAGCTTAAACTTAAAATCAAACTCGTCTTCCGTCTCTCTGCAACATGAACAGCCCCTAGGGCACTCCAAGTATTTTTATATGTATAAATTGCTTTTGCTGTACAAAAGTTTTTAAAATTCAGCCTTTGTGTCACAAAGGAATAGGAGAAGGTATTAAAAGGGTGGTAATCTCAGCAAGAGCTTTAAATTCAGCTTATGTCAGGCAAACACAATTTAGTTCGTATGTCTCATGTATCTAAGTCTCTCTTAAAAAAAAAAAAAAAAAGGAAAGACGAAAGAAAACTCATTATGCCCGTGGAAAGCAATTTATAATGAGACCATCACCAATAATTGTTTGTTTTAGCTGTGAAGTGTTGGGGCACTTTCCTGCGTGAATGGAATGAACTAAAAATAACCATGCTTTTTCCACACTTGCAAACAGGATAGGTTGCAGCGAAAAAGCTGCTGATATAAGCCCTTCCATTCCAAAACAGGCATTCAGGTGAAGTAATAACATGGAATACGGCAATGTTTTTCAAGTTCGACAACTAGGGTAATTTAGTCACTATTTAAATCAAATATCAAAGAGTACTATTTATTTTAATAATACTGTTTAATTTTGAATAATTTTATTGCCTTCCTCCAGCTGGGCATCCCAACTTTTCCAGTCATGACCTACCTCGTCTGATTAACAGTGGCTGTGGCCAGCTGTCTACATAATTTAATAAACAGTTCACATTCCACCTCTCAGGTCTCAGCTATCTGGCAACCCATCTTTCTTGCCAGAACTGAGAAGCAAGATTTAAGCAATAAAATATGCACAATCAAAATCACAACCACAAAGCCCACGAAACAAAGTGGATACACTTTTCTCTTAGGAGTGTTCCCTTAGAACGTACAAAATCTTATTTTACTGACAATTTTAACAAGCTTAGTTATCTGGTTGCCAAACCCACTGCCTATTAGGAAACAGCAAATTAGACAAGGGAGTGGGCTGTTAGTACTGGCACAAGGATAGCAGTGAAGAGTGACAACAAGGGAGTTGACAGGTAATCTATAAAAAGCCCACACAGAAACTCAAAAAGCACAGGAACTTAGCTATTTAACAAGGGTAAACAGACCTACAAACTTTTAGAATCCCTGAGGGCATCACCATACAATAATTGGTACTCCTAATGATGGGCATGGGCCATTAAGGAAATGTTATATTAGGTTCTGTAGTTTGATCAGTTTAAAAAATATATATATGTATATATATGTATAAATTTACTTTAGAAAGAGTTTCTAAATCTTTCTAAAGCTGGAGTAACCATCTTTAATAAAAACAAAAGTTTGGAAAGCTAAACCTTTAGCTGTCATGCTGTTTTGTTCATTTCTCCTACTCATTATCCAGTATTGCTGGTAAAAAATTAAGCAGCTAGCATAAACATCTATGCTAGCATTATATATAGATACAGATGTAAATATATGTAAAATGTTCAAGATATTTTATATATTTAATATATACCAAACTTCAAAACCATCATTTAAAATTGTTAATAAATGTCTTAACATGGCTTCTTGTGTCTAGGTGACTATAATATTTTTTTCTGGCATGACTAAGGTTGCAGGTTCAATTCCCATGTGAGCCTTTTGTCTTTATCTTATATCTTGACCTCCATTTATCACCCCAAATGGCACAAAAATTAAATCCATCTCTGCTTCCAGAGGAACAAACAAACAATTACTGGAATGACATTATGTGCGTATTTTAAAACATATTAAAATGGTAAACACATTCATTCCATGAGTTATTTTATATCCACAGTGAAGAGAGAAAGAAGTGGCCCCCAGTTTGCACCTACTTGTGGCAAAGGAGCACAGGGCTAGTGTCACACTTATATTAGCATGCAATAAGTGTGCAACAAACCCAGAAGACCAATTTTCATATAAAGAAATCGAAGCCCACAGAGGGAGCATGTATCAAATGAAGGATGTTCTTATTCCCACTAACTCACTTCTAGGGAGCAGCTGAAACAATCCCTATAAATGTTTGTTAGTTGTTAACATTATGGTAAAAATTAACTTGAGTGAGTTTCAATATGGTGCTCTCATCCTATTTCAGTTGATTTGGTGACTGAGCCATTGAAATAAAGGGGGGAAAAGAATAGTCATAGTTTTAGTTTTATATCTAACTAGCTCCGGGATCTTGGGCCAGTATTAAATTGGGCTTTTCAGGCCTTTGGTATCCTCTTTTTTTTTTTTTTTTTTTTTCTTTTTTTTCCTTTTTTTTCTTTTCTTCCCCACTTCCCCACTCTGAGAGAGATTACGCATGTGGGAGAAGGGCAGCAGAGAGAGAGAAAAGAGAGAATCCCAAGCAGTCTTGACGCTCATCACAGAGTCCATCGTGGGGCTTGATCCCAGGTGTCCTGGTATCTTCTTTTGTAAAAAATTAAGAGTAGCCTTCACCTACCTCTTCCTAGAAGCAACACATTCTTATATTATTATAAACGGTGAGCATAGGTTCTGTAATACCATCAGTGATTACTAGAGTGTGTCTGAGACAATGAAGTTAAACTCAAGGAAAGAACTTTCTTTTTCTTAGGTCACTCACTCCTACTGTAGCCTTCTGTGTCTCTGCACTAGTCTTAGCGGGGAGGGGGAGGAAGCTGTCCAATGGAAGGGATTAATGAATGTACGTTTTGACAACTTTGTTCCTTAGGATGTTGTGAACACATTTTAGTGTTTGGACAGGGATGTATATATTGAAAGAAACTACATTTTTTATTTTCCATAGTTAAAAGCTTTGGGAAAGAGATTTATCAGATATTTCAATTGTCAAATTCTAAGATAAGCCCAACTTAATAAAGAGTTTAATATGTCTATTTCAGTTTAACAAGGTATTAGCATTTAGAGGACCAACTTGGATTTCCCACATCTTGTAAACAACTGAGCACAGAGAAAGGAATGAAATCTGGTGTATGTTCAGTGTGTTATGATTTACATTTCTTATCAAACACTATTGGATAGATAGCTAGTTTATAATAGTGATAACTTAGTACATCGCCTACATTGTTTCCATTTATTTCTTATTTCTTCCCAGTGTTTTGTTTTGTTATACATTTCAATTACTAGAGTATTAACTATCCCACATGTGTTTTAACTATTAAAGTAATTACATACCATTCTTCTGAACCGTAATTATGTTTTTAAATTCTAATAATTGCCCTAGGTATTCCAAGACTGTATAGATCTTTCAGTGTGTATTTTAGTATGCTGTGTTTAAAAGGAAAGGAATTTCACATATTATTCATAGAATAGCCTAATTAGAGAAGGAAAAGTTACTAATATTTATTGAGAAACTACTGTGCACCAGATACTCTTTACTTGGTTTACAGATGCTATTTAATGTTTTCATCATAACAATTCTTTGAGATAGACATTATCCCACTTAAAAAGAAAGACTAAGAATCTCTATTTATAGAAAGTAGCACACTTAGGATGTAAGGCCATGTCTGTCCCCAAAGTGGGTGCTTTTTCAACTATATGATGCTGTATCCTGGCATTAATTGTTAATTATCCTATGTGGTAGACTATTGACTAGCATAATTTAAATTATTCAGTATCTCTTAAGTCTGCTAGATACAGGAAATGGGGTTAGATGACAGACACATACTTTTTACTCAAAAATAATCAGATATTTTATTTGCTTTACAGTCCAAGTTCTTTGCATATTTGTTACTAATTATACATTTCTCTTTATTTTTTCTCCCGAATACACAAATAGTTGTAGGTGCATATTGCAGAATGAGTTTGTTTACCTGCCATACAGGACCATTTCCTCTCCCTTTCTGTCTTTAATACATACTTGGAATTTGTCAATGGCATTTGAGCATGTTTGTGGAGTGTGGATGCAAATATCATCCTATAGCTAAAATTTTCCGTCACTTCATTTGTTGTAGACTGTACTCAACTGTGATTTAATGGGAAATTAAAATGCTTTCTTGCTGGTTTAACCATTAAATGCTTTAGATTTATTTCAGGGCACAGCTAGTCCTGGACCAGTCTAATGGAGTCCAGCCTTTTATTTTACTTTCATAATTTCTCCATATTTCTACAAAATAGAAAAAAAAGCTAAGTAGTGCTGCAAAGAAAAAAAAATGGGTATCTCTGTATGACCATAACTGATGTTAAGAATCTATCCATAAGTGGGTACCAATATTAGTTCTGAAGGCTTATTTTTTTTCTACATAGTTTAGATATGTTTGCGATGCGAAAATAAAGGGATCTTGATAAACTAAAAGGTTCTATACCATACACTGGTGTTCACATCCAACATATTATAAAAACAAAAGAAAAACATCATGGATTAAAAAGTTTTAAGATTTAGCCAGACTATTTTATTTCTAGGACATGACTAATTCCTCAGATGCATTTTATGTTGTATCAAAGCCCATTTTTTTTAATTTTAATTTTTTAGTGTTTCTTTATTTTTGAGAGAGAGAAAACATGAGCTGCGAAGGGGCAGAGAGAAGGAGACAGAGAATCCCAAGCAGACTCAGCACTGTCAGCGCAGAGCTGGACACGGGGCTCCATCTTACCAACAGTGAGATAGTGACCTGAGTGGAAAGCAAGAGTTGGATGCTTAACTAACTGAGCCACCCAGGTGCCCCGTATCAAAGCCTTTTTGTTTTTGAAATGTAAAAATGTATTGCTAGAAACACAAATTAATGCTTCTATGTTAATTTAAGGAGTGGACACAGGAATTTTAAATATACCTAAAATCAAAGCCCATTTTAAAGTTACTTGTTTGGAGTAATGGAATTGACAGCATTTCTCTTAAAATATCTTGATGATTATCTCCTTGATTTGAAAGGATTTCCTGATGTTATATTTGAATTATTTTATCCTAATTTCAGAATTAGGGGTTAAGAGTAGCTTCACTGTCACCATCCGGGACAGTAACATCTCCCCCACTCCCGCCCCAGACCCATCCATAAACATTTAGAAGGTAAACTCATATATGGCTAGCATTTCTTCAACTGGTAACCCCTACACAAATAGGGTGTCTAATTTGAACCCTTTCTTTCCAAATAAACTGACTACTCCCTTTCTCCCAATTCCACTCCGTTACACACTTGCTCAATATTGTGAGATACTCACAAATACTTCTCTACTGCGTGTTGTTATTGACATGAGTATTTGTTGCATTGGGTAAGGGGTTCTTCTTCAAGAATCCTTTGTGACAGGCTTATTCAATTAAAGGACAACATATTGAAAATTTATCTTAGAATAATTGGTATAGGAAAAATGTCTTGGTATAAATGCCTTAGTAAAATCAATGGGTTATCAATCTATAAGACAATTGTATTCAAAGTGAAGAGATCTTGCGTTAGAAAACTGGAGACAGATTTATCATACAGGCCTCCCTAGAGGAATAAAGGAAGGCTGTATGGAACCAGTAAGATGAAGGGCAAAAGGATAAATTAGGGGATTGGGAATCTATTGTGCCTATTTGCAGAGATTAGCAGAGGTTGTGAGTGGGAAAACAAAATACACATCAAAGATACTTAATTTTACAATTTTGTCTATTTTTTTTTTTACTTTTTTAAATTGTGGTAAAAACCACATCTTAATTTACCATCTTAAACATTTAAGTAAGTATATTCATGCTTTTGTAACAATAGTTCTTTAGAATTTTTTGATCTTGCAGAAATAAACCTCTAAACCCTTTAAACAACCTCTGTTCTTCCTTTTGCCAGCCCTTGACAATTGCCATCCTACTTTCTGTATCTCTCAATTTGACTACTTTAGGTACTTTATATAAGTGAAATCATATAGTATTTGTCTTCTTATGACTGGCTTTTTTCATTAGTATATGTTCTCGAGTTTTATCCACGTTGTAGAATGTTGTCTAATTTTAACATTAGCTATACCTAAATCATCTGACTTGACTTAAATCTTGTTAAACATTCCATGGCAGGTGTGTATGGGTGTGTGTGTGTTCACACATGTGTGTGTGCACGTGCTGTACATTTTAATTTGGGTAATTTGGTTGATAATTGGATTATATTGATAATTGGATTGATAATTTGGATTATAAAACTTTCCACTAGGAAAATTATATATATATATGATAGTATTAAAAGTTATAAACACTCAACAGACTTTTCCCTTCTAATTTCTGAAATTTTCCTTGTGGATAAAGTAGGAATGGATTGTGACTCTTTGTCTAGTATCATCAATTCTCAGCATTATTGGTCCTTTGCCTAACATAGATCTCTTTTTACAAATGCGGTCCCTTTTTGTTCTGCAAGAAACATTAAGGAAAGACTCTATCATCTAACTTTTATGTAATGACTTGGCTATTCCATCCCAGTTCTTTCCTAATCTGTAGGCACAAACTTTTTTTTTTTTAATTTTTTTTTTAACGTTTTATTTATTTTTGAGACAGGGAGAGACAGAGCATGAACAGAGGAGGGTCAGAGAGAGGGAGACACAGAATCTGAAACAGGCTCCAGGCTCTGAGCTGTCAGCACAGAGCCCGACGCGGGGCTCGAACTCACAGACCGTGAGATCATGACCCGAGCCGAAGTCGGCCGCTCAACCGACTGAGCCACCCAGGCGCCCCACAAACTTTTTTATAATGGCTTAATCTCCTCAATAAGCCTACTCTCACAATATTTTTAGATTTAACCTGAAAGCTGTTTCATTAATCTAGTTTCATTTATGTTTACCTGTTATAAAAATGGAAATGCAATACCTTTAGTAAGAATTTATCAGATTACCTACATTGATAACAGTAGTTTTATTTCTGTCTCATCTTTTTTTTTTTTTTTTTTGGGACAGAGAGAGACAGAGCATGAACGGGGGAGGGGCAGAGAGAGAGGGAGACACAGAATCGGAAACAGGCTCCAGGCTCCGAGCCATCAGCCCAGAGCCTGACGCGGGGCTCGAACTCACGGACCGCGAGATCGTGACCTGGCTGAAGTCGGACGCTTAACCGACTGCGCCACCCAGGCGCCCCTCTGTCTCATCTTTTAAACTGCCTACTGATTTGTCTTATACTGGTCTTCTTAGGTCCCCTATGATTTCTTCATTTCTTGTTTCTTCCACCACTTGAATATTGATATTTCATTGATTTTGTAATGAGCAAACCCTCTTGTATTTTTCCAAGTACCATTTCATTCTGTGTCTAATACCTCTGTTTGCAACTCCTTGGTCTATAATTATATATAATTTTTTTCTCAATACTTAGCCTTTTATCATTTCCTAAACTAAGTTGTATTCAGCTTACTACCCATTCTAAGTTTCCATTGCCATTTTTAAGTTAATAATAAGTCTTCTTTTCTTCAAGCTGTATAACATTAGAAGTTCACTCACTTGACTTGAGTTTATAAAAATGATTATTGTTAACAGATTATCATCAAGATTTCAGGTACTGGTTTTGATCAGAAACCTCAAACTAATTTTTCTGAAATGCTTCACTATGTTTTTTTTTTTTTTTGCTAAAATTCTTATCTTTTGCTACACAATTAGATTTACTTTAATGATTTTCACAATTCTCTAACATGTATAGTATATTTCATCTTTGAACCTTCCTAGAATAAAATTTGCAGGAAAAAAATATCTTTGAGGACTGTGTCATGATGAGAAGATTTTAGAGCGTAACTAATATACCTACTTGCTTTCTTGTTGAGAATTACTTATAATTTTATCTCATGTAAAACTAGCCATCTGTTTGCTGCTCTCAACTATTCATCTTTATATGCTGTCCACTCATACTAGAAAGCATGTGGCCAATTCAGAACACTGTATTAACATCACAACACAACACGACCATAACAGCCACACATTACCCATAATGACAGCACAAAGAGCAACATAAATACTTGCGGATCATATTAACTGTGTTTCTTCTCTTCAGGTTACTTTAAGTTAATTCTTGAATGCAAAAACCCTGTCATTGCCTCAGTAGTTTTGTCAGTCACTGAGGCACAGGACATGAAATAGACAAAGATAAGGAATATAAGCTTACCTCTTAGATGAAAATCATTTTAAAAAGTCTAGGATGATAAACTCCTAAGATGAGTTAATGAGGAAATCTTAACTTCCATTTCAGAACTTATTTAATTCTTAGATTTCTCTTTTGGGAAAAAGGGTTGAGGAATAAATGAGGTTCATATTTTTTGACATTGTTATTTTGAATTAGAAACTTACAACAATGACTGCAGTACATATTTTCCATACTATTTCTTTATCTTGGGCCATCCTTTTGGTAAAATTTTAGCTAGCAAATCAAGGGATGAAATATTTAAAAAGTAAAGCAGGAATTGCTATAGAATAGGCACATTTGGCGTTTCAGAGCTAAGAATAATTATAAAGCCAGTTGTCCTACATAGATTGTAGGACACAAATGTTTGGAGTGTAATGAATGATAAAGGGAAAAACTGCTGAACCTAGTGTCTCTGAATGTCATTATAAAGACATGATATGCCAAGCATATGAATTAAAAGCTTGAGACTCCTTGGAGGTTTGAAACATTGTAATTATCTATAACCTAGTGTTGAGAAGACTGTTTTTCAGACCCAATTTTTTTGTGAATAGATTATTTTTAAAGAT
Source organism: Panthera uncia (assembly GCF_023721935.1). Classification (NCBI taxonomy): domain Eukaryota; kingdom Metazoa; phylum Chordata; class Mammalia; order Carnivora; family Felidae; genus Panthera; species Panthera uncia. Next base: position 87,360,421 of record NW_026057584.1, read on the forward strand.
ATATTTTATGTTTTAGAGAAAGCTATTTTAAACTGTGTTTGCCCACAATTTGGTAGTTGAACTGGAAATACAGTTATTTGCTTTCTCTCTCCCTTTGAAGATATTTTACTTAGCCATTATTTTAAAGGTTAATCTATATCCACCCACCCAAATGGATGTATTGATGTGAAAAATATCAGGTAATCAATATCTGTATGTATCAGAAAAATAAAACTGTAAGTCAAGAAACAAGATGGGGTAAGTTATGTGGGGAGCTTAAAGCATATTAGATAAGGTAAAATTGTTTTCAAACAGTTTTCACATGGAAGTAGGTAAGCTACAGTTTGTAGAGATTATCCTTATCAGTAGAAATCTTTTCAATTATTGGAAGCATTTTTAGGGAGTTAACTGAGGTTTCAGTAGAAAGAAGATGCAGGTTTCTGAAAGTTCATAGAGAGTGCTGTACCCTGGAAAATAAAAAGCCTTATTTGCCTACAATGCTTGTTTGAGACTTTGAATATCATACAGCCCATGACCATTATCAGTTCTCAAACAGTTTTATGTGACAGGTATGCTTTCATTAGACTACCTCTGGTATATTTTATGGGAGATACTCTCGCATTTGAGCAGAAGCATCCCAGTAACCAATAAGCAGTAATTCCTGATGAGTTTATCTCTGCTCTGGGAGCCCAAAGGCTAATCTTTTCACATTTCAATGTATAATCACTGCCTTCTCCCATTTTGATAAGCATCATTGAGAACTGGAGAGCAATTCTTTCTCTTTATCTGTGAAACTTCAGTGACTTCAGTATAAACAACAAATGTCTTATTTTCAAAAGTCAATGGTGTTTGTTTGGTAGTAAAGTTTTGTGCATTGTGCAGTACGTTGTGTTTAAGGTTGACTTTATGTTTAGAGAATCCATAATAGAAGAAGTGAATTGGGTATGTTCAAGAAGTGTTCTTACCACTCTTAATGTTCCCATATTTTTTATGTCCTTTAAAAGGGCCTGAGAATTTGTAGGTATCATTCAGGGAATGTTAGAACATGGGAAATATCTTAGCTTGCGAAAACCCAGCTTTGTCCTGACATACTTGGGCCATTATGTCAGTAGATATCAAATTGGGCAGTAGGTATCAAATTAATTTGCAAATATTGATATTTCTCAGTCTGTGCCAGAATACTCTAAAATGTTGGTATAAGGATAAAAATGCATATTAAATAAATCATAGTATGTAAAGATCATGTATTTTTGCTTCTATTATAAGCAGGTAATGTTCTGCGAAATTGTGGTTTTATTACATCTAAGAACTTACCTTTGTAGTTCATGAATGACATAGTTTCTGGTTCATCATTTACTGCAGAAGAAACGATCAGGTCTTTCTTTAGGACATCCATGCAGTATATTTTATTTTACCTTTCAAAAACTGTTCAGGTATGTATTACGTATATAGCAGGTCTAAATCAGTGCCTGGAAATAACAGTTTTTAAAATTTTTGACATTTCTAATTGTTGGAGTTGTGGACAGTAATTGAGGTTTCCTAGGCAAAATATCTTGACCACTGTTGTTTGAAACCAAAGGAATTTGATGAGAGGGTCAAATGTTTCCTATTCCTAAAATGGAAACAATAAAGAGAAAGAGGCAAAACTGACTGTAAAACCTGATTTGTTTTTCCCGAGGGCTTAAGAATACACTTAAGTAAACAACAAGTTGTTGAGGAAGAAAATGACTAAATTCAATTCCATGTTCAAGTCTAATTGCTTGTCCATTGATTTCAATCTTATATAGAAGAGATGATTATGATAATGTGCACATAAACATAAACGTGTAATAAAAAATCGTGAGTTGAGAACTATATGAAAACAACAACTTATTTAATAGTTTAACTTGTCTTGCATAAGGAAAGAAGCGTAAAGACTGAAACTAAGCAAGAGGTGAACACTGAGTGTGACCGCAATTGAAATTTAAAATCGTTCCCAAAGTTTTATTTAATGCCAATCTATTCTCTTACTCCCATCCCCCAGGTTTTGGTTTATTAGCTCATATATGCCATATAAATGCAGTCTTTAAGGATGCATGATGCCCTTAGGTCTGAATGTACTATGGAATTATCTTGAAACTGACCATTGACTTCTCTAGACTTTCGACTTTCCTTCAAACACATAGAGTCTGGAGAGCCTCTTCTTAAATACTTGAAATGTTCATTGGCTCACTCTCTTGGAGGAAAATGAGGGAGTCAGAGTCCCTTTAGTTGATGATTTCATTTTACTATGGTTGTGAATGTGATAAATGCACCTGTCTCTAGAGAATGAAATGCCAGCTTTGGGGAGAGCAAATGTGACTGTAACTGCCTCAATTTCAATGAGTTATTATTCTCTGAATCTGTTCTTGTACTGGGATAGTTGGTGCAGGGATTGTTTACAGCTATATTTAGGAATAAGAGGAATAAATAAAATGGCATCCATGTAAGGGAAAAAAAAATATGACCTATGTATAGATAGATCCAAATTAGTTTTGTTTCTAGTTAATATTCAGAATGTCACTGATTAAGGAAAAAAATATATAGGCTTATAGTTAATAACTTAGATTATTTCATGACTACACCATAAAAAGGATCTCATGGGACTGGTCTGGGTTTTCTGGAGACTCACACCAACATGTATCACAAACAGATTGCTTGCAAACTTAGTTCCCCAAAATGTTGCCCTGGGAATTACAGAATTACATTACAACGCACTGGTTCATTTTACTTATGGGTACTTTTGCACATACACAGAAACCTTAACCTAAGTTCTTTCTTGTCTCCAGGGCTTCCATTTCAAATGTTTCTTACTTATTACTTCTTTAGGCAGGGTGTGCTTTGTTCTTCCTGTTATAATCTAAAATTACATCAGTCAATAGGGAATTGAAGTAAATGAATTTGAGTTCCAAAATGAAATATTTTTAGTTTTGGAATTTTTCATTTTTCCACTATAGCTTTTGAGTATGTATAAATTGGGAACATTTCTAATATTTCATTTATGAACTCCATATCAAGTACCAGTGCCTTTGGGTACACACATATATAAGAGGTAATGGAATATACACAGTCACTTCTGATCTAGCCATTCTTTGTGCTCTGGGAGATTTTTCTAGCAAGCATGGTGAGCAGTGACTGATTTGTTTAGAGTTCTTTTCATTCAGCTAATCATTTGAATAGATGGCTTATTTTCCCCCTTTTTATTATGCTATTAGCACGAAGGAAGTTCTGAGTTTCTACACTTGGTAGCATGGACAGAAACTTCATTTTAAATATGTGGGCTCTGAGGGATAAACTGTAAGATCCGGGAAATCATTATGCATAAGGCTGGGAAGTCAGAAGATCCGTAGTTCTTTCCTACCTTGGTTTTACTAGCTGTTAAAGGAGCATAACAGTGATAAAGTGATAGGAAGATTTACTAAAGTACTACTTATATACTGCCAGGAGATTATGTTAATGATGCTTTGGAAACACTTTATTCTTTGAAGTTGCAAAACTATAGTTTAATTCATGGATGTAGTATGTTATTAAATGATGCCCTTAAATTTTGTAAGATGTAGTATGTCCCAGGTTTTGACAGGGAAAGAATCCTAGAATCTCCTGGGTGAAGAGAGTAGAGGGAATCTGTATGAATGTGTCGTTCAGGTGCTTGGATCCCCTCCATTCCATCCAGTCCTGAGACTCTCTCTTCAGGTATGGAGAGCAGTACTCTTCAGGGCAACTCAGTCCACTTTTAGAGTGTTCTAATGATGAAATAATTATTTTCTTAATGATTCCATTTCTCACCTATTAGTTTATAAGAGATGTATTAAAAACTGACCATATTCTAGGAACAGAGCTTAATGAAGAGGAGTAACACACAATGCAAATATAGACCTTGACTTCATGGAATATTCGTTCTGCTAGTACAGGTCACACCTGTTATAATAATTCTCCTAGGCATATATCGAAACAAAAAAACCAAAAAACAAACAAACAAAAAAAAACAAAACAAAAAAAAAAAAAAAAAAAAACAAAACAAAACCCAAGTTCTCTTATTCTTTCTTGAATGCTTTCCTTCAAATATTTGAATGATCTTCTTGTCCCAAAAGAATCTGAGATAAACCTAAAATTTTCTTTATTCATCCTATGAAGTCTGGGTTATGCTGCCACTTTTAAAGTTGAAAATATCTGTTAAAAATCCTCAAACTTTGAATAGCCATCGAATCAATATTCCAGCTGCAAGTATGATTAGGAATTGAAGGAGACACGTGTAATTTAAATTTACCATCCGAATCTTACATCTTGAATTGGAATAAACATTATAATAGGTGTGTGATTAGGTTCTATATTATTAGAAAATATTTTCCTCAATCATTTACTTGAACCAAATGGCAATTACTTTTTAACATAAGCAGATCTTGTATTTATTTGGGTTCCAGAGTCTATATGAACTATAAATGTTTCTTGAATTTATTTCTTTCATATATCACATTACTATTTTTGCTACATTTACATACTACTACTGGTATAACGCATTTCTACATATTTTTTATTTAAGTCCATTTATTTTAAAATAATGGCGTATGTCACATTAAAAAGGTTTAAATTACTATTTATATTTTTTTATAATACACTTTAAAATAATATGACTATAAACATTTTAAGATTTCTCTTTTATCACAGTTTGTAAAGCACTGAGCAAGACGCTTTCTAATTCTATTCCTTCACAGGTAGTCAATGACTAGTTTTCACTGTTTCTGACTCTTTCCATTTAGGTATTATATAATTTTGCAAGTTATATGGCCTATAAAATATAGTGCCTATATTTAAAAGTATGCATACCTATAATTGTCTGTATAAATCCAGTCATTTTATCTCATATTAGGCACTTGAAAATGCGTGTGTTGTGAAGTCACGTGCATGTGTGTATAAAAGGGATATTAATGATACCAGAAGAAAACAAAACAACTTAATTTGTATTTAAAACAACTTCCTTTAAATGATTGAGGGTTAATGTGTGTTTTGGGGTCAAACTACTAGATCGAAACTACTTTTTAAAAAATACAGTTAGAATGTTTTAAAATACCATCTGTAAGGACATATGTGAAGCATTAAACTGGAAGAATTGTGTTCTTAATTTCTCTCACATTCTTGGGTATGCCTGATCTCACACGCTCTTCAGAGTAGCCCTTGATTAAAAAAAAATTAGAAAAAGTGATAACATCAAATAAGAGGAGATAAAGTTCAAGCCAGACTAGTTAACACTCGTTACTTTGGCATTTTCTGCCCAGCCAACTTAAAAAAATGCTTTGAATTATTAGTCTAAATATCTTCAGCATAAAAAAGGGAATCTGAGCCCAACTTGTTCTGGTCTAGTACTTTAATGTTGCTTAAAATAGACTTCCATTGTATAGTACACAGGACATTGTTCCATCAAACAATAAAATTAGGACATTACCGAAGCTAAAATTTTGGCCTACTTTTCTATAATTATCTATGTGATCAATCCCTCCCTCCAAGACCCAAATAATCCTTACCTGACATTTTACGGATATTTTGAGGCTTCATTAGATAATAACTGTTGTTTTTCAAATATATGACTTGTAATCTACATTTTATTTACTCTACTGGAATGCTTTCTTTCCTTTCTGAATATGCACTTTTCTCATCCTTCTAAGGCCTGCTCAAAATCTATCTGTTCAATTAAGTCTTCCTTAATTTCCCTGTCTTAACATAAGCTAGAAATAGCCTCCCCCTTTTTGAGACATTTAGCAATTGATCTCTACCTCAGGTAGAAATAGATATATGCTAAATTTCTTACAATAGTATCTAAACTTCATTTTTTAAATAGTCACATGTATAGTGGTCTTTTATTTAAAACCCGTTTTTTAACTCTCATGAGAAAATGTGTGCAAGATTATTTTGAGAGATTCCTGGGTGTCTCAGCCTGTTAAGTGCTGAGCTCTTAATTTCTACTCAGGTCATGATCTCATGGTTGGTAAAATCTAGCTCTGTGTTGGGCATTGTGCTGACAGCTCAGAGCCTGCATAGGATTCTCTCTCTACCTTTCACTCTCTCTCAGAATAAATAAACATTTTTTTAAAAAGGCTATTTTTGAAACTTGTAAGTGCCATAAAATCATGACATCATTCCTTCCTAAATACTCCAGATTTACCCCATACTTAAAGCTTCACTCTTTATTTAGTTACATTTTTGTTTGTACATATATTAGAATGGGAGGTCCTTAGGCAGGAAGCATGTGTTGAATATTTGTTTTTGTGCCTTTAACAACATGCATAGTTCTGGGTAACTGGTCTGCTTTCAGTAAATGCTGGTTGAATGCCTGGATAATAAATAAATGTATGTGGGATTGTGAGGAATAAACAACTAGACCAATACCAGGCACAAATTTGGACAATCATCATTGGTTCCTCTATCATTCACTTTGGCTAAAGCTACAACAGAAGATGAGAAACTGTCAAAGAGAAAGTTTTACCTCCTTTAGTGCTTCCTATTATAAATGCAGGTCAAGCCTCTAATGGGCAACTGATTTCCCAATGTTCCTTCCAAAATTAACCCTTGAGAGTTTTTTTGTTTGTTTGTTTGTTTGTTTGTTTTAAACCAAGGTGAACTTTTAATCCTCCAGGCTGAAGGGTATTTAGTTTCCAGGTAAAAATGACTGACTCTGAAAGAGTTCATCTGCAGGTTCAACACATACCTAAGGTATTCTCCGAGAAGAGTGTAAACACAGTCTTTTATAACCTATGGTAGTAGTCACCTATTTTCTTTTTCTATTACTTACCATGTGAAAGTGAATGACTTCACAACAGGAGTTTGTTTTACTTGTTCAAATCTGAAAATTAATCCAGATTATATTTTGGATGCTTTAAGAAATCATTATGAAACGAGAAAGAGTTAGAAATAAAATCAGAAATTTAGGAACTGGATATCTTGAAGATTATTCAAAAGCAAATGTTTCTCATATTTATTTTCATTGTTTGAAAACAAAAATGTTAACTCATGAATTAGGTAGTTACTTTTAGGCAAATTTTTTTCTTCCCTAAACAATTTTCCAAACAAGTATTGACATTCTACTTATATAATATCTTCAAAATGGAAAAAAAAAAAAAAATATATATATATATATATTTATATTTAAGTTACAGCAGAGTGGGCTTATTAAATTGCCTTTATTTAGGCCTGTGATGATATTGAATAGTCAGGTGATCAGAGGTTTATTCAATCAAATATGCGTCTTTAAAAACTTTCATTTATAATAACTAAGTGGAGTTAATATTTAATTATACTTAAATTGCATACTCTTTCTCTAATTCTCAGGGTATTTTTATCTTATCTAAAAATGATAGGTATTACTGGACAGGTTGATTAAAGCAAATTAAGATGACTTTTTCTGAACTATAATTGTTAATAATGATGCTATGACCTTAAAGTTAAGTAAATTTCTTTCAACATGCTTTTGTATCTAGAAATTTATTTTTCATCAGTGAGACGTATGAGAAAAGGGTTTTGCTATTTCTCTTTCCTAGATGAGAAAACAAAAGCAAAGAAAGGTTGGGGAATGTATATTTATAAGATAGTCACCTTTTAAAAAAGTGTTTATTTTTAGAGACAGAGTACAAGTGGGGGAGGGGCAGAGAGAGAGTGAGACACAAGTTCCGAAGCAGGTTCTAGGCTCTGAGCTCTCAGCACAGAGCCCAACATGGGGCTCAGACTCATGAACCACAGATCATGACCTGAGCCGAAGTCACATGCTTAACCAATTGAGCCACCCAGGCACCCCTAACATGGTCACTTTTTAATGCAAAGGTAATCATACTGGAAAACTAAAAATAATTCAATACAAATATGGATAAAGAATAGTGGATATATTTGCATTCCAGTTAAACTGATAGGAGATATCTAATTATCCATAATTCAGGCTTTCAAATTTAAATTGTGCAATTATATTTTTATATTTTTAATTTTTTAAATTGAATTTACATATATTAAAAAAAACTGACTCACTTTTTTCTATCTTCCACCTCCCACCTCTGTCAATCACCAATCCATTCTCTGTATCTGTGAGCTTGTTTTTAAATTGATCACATGACTAAGATTACACAGAATTTGTCTATTTCTTATTTCACTTAGCATAATTCCCTTGATCCATGTTGTTGGAAAGATTTCATTCTTTATGGCTGAACAATATTCCATTGTATATATGTAACACGTTTTCTTTGTTCATCCCTCTGTTGACCCTTAGGTTGTTTTGATATCTTGGTTATTGTAAATAATGCTGCAATGAACAGGAGGGTACATATGTCTTTTCAAGTTAGTGTTTTTTCTTTACTTCAGATAAATACCCAGAAGTAGAATTGCTGAATCATATGGTAAATATATTTTTAATATTTTGAGGAACCTCCTTACTTTTTTCCGTAGTGGTGAACAATTTCACATTACCACCAACAGCATGTGAGGATTCCCTTTTCTCTGTATCTCCACCAACACTTGTTGTATCTAGTCATTTTGACAATAGCCATACTAACAAGTGTGAGGTAATATCTCATTGTGGTTTTGATTTTCATTTCCTTGATCATTAGTAATGAAGAACATATTTTCATGTGATTGTTAGCCATTCGTGTGTGTTGTTTGGAAAAGTGTCTATTTGGATATTCTGCCCATTTTTAATTGGATTTTTGGGGTTTTTTAAATTTATTTTGTTGTTTTGCTATTGAGTTGTGCAAATTTTTTAAAAAATATATTTTGGGTATTAGCTCCATATCAGACATATGATTTGCACATATTTTCTCCTGAGTAAGTTGCCTTTTCATTTTGTTGGTGTTTACTTTGCTGTGTAGAACCTTTGGAGTTTGATGTAGTTTGCTTTTGTTGCTTTTGGTATCCGATTAAAAAAATTATCTCCCTGACCTATATCAAGGAACTTACTGCCTATGTTTTTCTTCTAGGGGTTTTATGGACTCTGTTCTCCATTTACTGATTAAAGTGTCATTTCCCTATTGCATATTCTTGGCTCCTTTGTCATAAATTAATTGATCATATGTGTGTGAGTTTATTTCTGGGGTCTCTGGTCCATTGATCTCTCTGTTTTTATGTCAAAGCCATACTGTTTTAATTACTATTACTAAACTCAGGGAGTGTAATGCCTTGGACTTTGTTCTGCTTTGTGAAGATTTCTTTGGCTATATTGAGTCTTTTATGATTTCATACAAATTTTAGAATTATTTGTTAAATTTCTGTGAAAAATGTCATTGAATGTTTCATATAAATTGCAATGAATCTATAGGTTGCTTTGGATAGTGTGGACATTTTAACAGTATTGAGTTTTTTAAGCCACGAGAACAAAATATCTTTGCATGCATTTTGTCTTCAATTTCTTTTATTAATGTCTTAGAGTTTTTATGTCATCTGCTGGTAGGGACACTTTTACTTCTTCCTTTCCAATTGGGAAACTTTATTTCTTTTTCTTGCCGTAATTTCCCTGGTTATGACCCTAATACTATATTGCATAAAAGTGGTTGAAAGTGGGCATTCTTGTCTTACTCTTTATCTTCGAGGAAAAGCTTTCAGCTTTTCACCATTGAGTATGATGTTAGCTGTGGGCTTGTCATGTATGGCTTTTACTATGTTGAAATAGCCTCTGTACCTGCTTTGTTGACAGTTTGTTTTTTTTTTTAAATGAATGTTGAGTTTTCTCAGATGCTTTTTCTGCATCTTAGAATATCATATGATTTTTATCCCTAATTTTGTAAATGTGATATATTATATTGACTGATTTTCAGATGAACCATCCTTGCATCCATGAAATAAATCCCACTTCATCATGTATTAATGTATTGTTGAATTTGGTTTGCTAATATTTTGTTGAGAATTTATTGTATCTATATTCATCAAGAGCATTGGCCTGTATTTTTAAATTAGGTAATTCTTGATTAATTTTTAAATATTATTGTAATGATCTTAATTCTGTTTGTATGTACAAAGCTAATAGTTCTATGTTTTTGCCATGTCTAATTTTATATCATTTATTTTTTCTATAAGTATAAATTACATTGTTTTTAAAATTATTCCTTCTCTTCAACTTCAGTGTGTATTTGGGCAAAACTCTAATTTCCTAATCTGCCCATTTATTTTTTGTGATTTCTCAGAATCCAGGCAGATGTTGATGGACTTACTTTACTAGTTCCTTTTTTATTGAAATATGTCTCGGTGGGTGGGCAAAGAACACTGAGTTTCAAAGTATTTAAATATTATTTTCTGCCTAGCATGTTACTAGTGGAAAAGACACTTAGTAGCCAGAAAGACCTAAATTTGAATCCCTGTAAGGTTACTCCTTAGACCTTATGCAAGTTACAGCCTCTCCATAAAGTGATAAAAGCAACTCATGGCTTGGAAAAAGTGTTGGAGAATTTAGATACAATAAAAAAGCATAAAGTACCAGAAAGAGTACAAAAAAATTGGTGCTTAATAAAGTTAGTTATATTTTCAATTACGCTTGATCTTAAAGAACTGGTGTTTGTGGAAGCAAAGCAGGGAAAAAATGTGATGAAAGTCAATAGTCATTGAATCTTAAATGAATTAAGATTTCATTTACTGATTAAGTATAATAAACTGTGTACCTATTAATTTATCATTAAGTAACTTAGTATAATCTTGAGTTCTGTTTACCCCTGGATTGTTATATTTTCTCGTTTCATACACACGTATGCAATAAAGCATAAAATAGTGCAGGGACGTTAAGTGTGGAATGCCATTAACTTTATTACTAAAAGTTTGGAATAAATGAACTATATAGGTAGAAATATGGGTAAGATAGGGTGTTCGTCCCAATAAAATGATAATAAAATCTTTATTGCATCCATATCATTACTTGCTATATTTTGCTTATGTTAGATATAAAGTAAAAAAAAAAAAAAAAAAAGATACTGCAGATTTTTATCTCTGTAGCTCTTAAAAGCTTTGATTGATCATTTTTTGCCCCTTACCACTTACAACATCATGTTCTTTAGGCTTCAGATGAAAGGACAGAAGATAAAAAGGTAATGGAAAAATGTATTCTAATTTAATCTGAATAGTATCTCCTGGGATCGGGTAAAGAAGCTAAGCCCTGTAGAATATACTGTAGCCATAAGCAACCCAGAGACACTATACCAGAAAACAAAACAAAAAAAAAAAATGTCCTCTTTCATTCTTGCTATGCTGTTGCTTGAACTCCCAGTATCCTACATAAGTGTACTCTTGCTAAAACTCTGGACCTCAATGGATTATTAAATTACAGATGTAACTAACGATTATTTAAGGTAGCTCTAATAGTGGACCTATGCAATAGAGCCAATTGCCGCAGCTTGAAAATGACAAGCTTTGCTCTATACCAAAAAATGCTTTTCTGGACCACCTAACCATTACCGTGTGAATATAAATGAATTGTTAATTTAAGATGTTTTGGCATCTTATTCTTTCATATTATTCTATTAGTTATCAATGATTGCATTACGCTTGTTATAACATCCTTATTGGTAGATTTGACTTAAAAAATGTATTACTTCAGAGTACAAGTCACTATTTTTAGTTATTTACTAAAATAAACTCATTCTTTTTTTTTTTTTTGACCTCTTGCCACAGTATAAATTATTAGAGTTGCACTACTTTCCTATTGCTCTCTGCTTGATGAAACATAGAAGAAGCCCATTTGATTAAAAAAAAAAAAATCTTCCTTCAGTTTCTATCATCTCGCATGTCCTTTTCCTGACACACAGTATTACCAGCAGCTTCTGGTCCTGATATCCCATCTTCCTTTTAAATGTATTGTGAATATCCCTTTAACACACATGAAAATCACCAGGGCCATGAGAGGAGAATTAACAGGGATAAAACGATGATTAAACAGGCTTAATGATCTACCAGATGGGTCACAACACTTTGATTCAAATCCCAATATTTTCTACTCTACTCATGCCCCAATCAAACTCTGTTCATCCCTTCTCACTCATTCTGAGCTAGTGGCCTGACTTGTTACTTCTTTGGAACCAAGGCTATCCTGAATAAAATCCTCAAGCTTGCCTGTTCTCCAAATGAATATTGTTCCATATCTTGACTTGTTCTTTCCTTTTTTCTTCTGGTTCAGAGAAAGAGACATTCGTTTTGTTTTCCAAATGTAGCCCCTAAACTTGCATCCATTGTTCCAGGTTTTTTCCCATTATTGCCTTAGGAAACATGTTCCATATTATCTCCTTTATATTCAGCATTTTCAGGTTTTGGTTATTTACTAGATCATTCTGCAGAAACTGTTAACACACTCAAGACCCTCATGTATCAAAGAAAGACTTCACTCAGTGTTCTATCTAGATATATAATTCTCTTTTATTTCCTGAAATCTGCAAATTACAACATATATTTCCTACTCCATTTTATTCATCACCCATTTACTGTATATACTCAACTCTAAATCTTGGTCCTACCTATCCTATTCTATACAAGATACACAGGTTATTAATTTCCCTCATACTTCTTACTTTCTCAGTCTGTCATATTCGAAAATGTCAATTGCCCCCTTGTTTTATCCTTTCCTTGTTGATTTGTCTGCTGTACTTTACTCATTGTCCTCTGGTTTCCCTGATTAATATTTTTCTGTTTCCTTCATGGATTTCTGTTATCTTGCTTTCCTAAAGTTAGGTGTCCTCTGGGTTTTGCCTCATTTTTATTTTCTCTCTGCATTTTTTTTTAATTTAGTCATTCCTACTGCTATGCAGGAAGTTATCATTTCGGAAGCCCAAGTGCTTGCTTCTTCCTCCAGATTCTAGATGAATGTTTCTAAATGAATGCTGAACTTTCCACTTGGATATCACATACCATAGCCTAACTACAACTTGTTTAGAGATAATTAGTATCTAAACTAATTGAACTGTTCTGTTATTTTTGCTCTATTACATGCACTGGTTTTATTAAAAGTTCTAACAATCATCTACTATCCAGGCTTATTTAAAACCTCTTTAACTTCCCTCCACCTCATTATCCAATTTTGCTCAGCCAAGATTTAAAAATATTTTACGTCCCTTCCTGAAGCCTAGTCTCCATTCCTACTACCATTATATGAATACTATTCATATTTTGATTGCCCTATCTTCCTAATTGGTCTTATTATTTATAGTCATTTTTCTCTAATGTTTCAGGATGGATACTTTTAGAAAAAATATCCTACCTCATATTCTTAATGATGAAATTTCATTTTCAAGAACTATGCAACTTCCCCCTATTGTCTAAAGAATGGAGCTTATTCTCCTTGTCCTGAACTCAATGTAACTAGACTATTTGAAGTTCATTTTCTTTATGGTCTAAATTGTTATTATTCTCATATATTTACCATAGTTTACAGACCCCAAACCTCTTGAACAAAAGAGAGATCAGGTCCCCTTGTGGAAGGACGCCAATCACTACCAAACATTATACTGTTAATCATTCTCCTAGCCTTCTCCTAAGGAACCTATGGCCTTTTATCAGAGTAACTGCATTAGGGCAAAGGAAATAATCAGAATACCTGAGGACTGCTAGACACTTGTCTCTGAACTGACACTAATTCCAAAATGTCACTTTGGCCCGCCAGTCAGAGTAAGGGCTTATAGAGGTCAGGTGATCAATGGAATTTTAGCTCAGATCTGTCTCACAGTAGCCCCAAACTCATTCTGTGGTTATCTTCTCAATTCCAGAATGCATAATTGGAATGGAGATGCTCATCAGCTGGTAGAATACCCACAGCTTTTAAAATATTTCTTATTAACTTGGGGCCAGTGGTTGTGCAGTTTCATTGCCTAAAATGCTCTTTCAGGTCCTTGTAAAGATCCAGTCTACACTTTAACGTCTGTCTTGCCTTTCCCATAATGTAGAGCTATGTAGAGATTGCCAGACATAGTATCAGGTATGCAAAAACAGGCTTCAGGTTTAGTGAGTGATCTGGAAAACAGAATCCTACACTTGAAGCAGCAGGTGGGATAGTGAGTAGTAGAGCCATACGGTGGGGGTGAGAAAAGTATAGTCCCTTAGTCACTGAGTTTGTTACTCATGAAAGCAGACAACTGCTAGAGATGGAAAAGAAATGCCTGTTTGGGTCAATTCCAAAACCTTTCTCCAAATCACTGGAATATTGTCTAGTTTTCTCAAAAGAAACATGCTTTTTAGTCCCGGACGTAGTTCATGAGCCATTGTATTCACAAATCCCTCCCTGAAACCTCTCAGTTCAGATTGCATCCACTTCTCAACCTCCATAATATATCATTTTTTTCCTCTTTAATATGACTGATCACCTTGATCCAATGTTAAAAGTAATTCTGTGTGTTACTCTTCAATTATATTGAGAACTCCTGGAGATTGGAAGCTTTGTTTTATTTACACTTGTATCCTCATTTATACCCTGTATAATCCCTTGTTGCAAAGCAGAAAGTCACTAGTAAACATTTATTACATGGATTTATAAATAAAGCATAGAAGACAATTATATCCTACTGGCAATCTATTCTGGAAATAATAATAATAATAATAATAATAATGGTAACCTAATAGTTACTATAAAGTTTAAACTTGCAGTGAGTAAATATTCAAGAATTCACTTACTCTTTTTGCCTAAGTTTCTAGATAAGACAAATGCATTCAGGTTATATTAAAAGGAGGTTGTCATTGCACTATAAAATGTAGCTGTTATCACTTTAATTACAGATTAGAGGGAGAAAGAAGGGTTTGTGAAAGGTGAAGAAAATTGACAATCTGTTTTCAATCTCAGGCTAAACTCGGAAATGTTTAAACAAAGACATTTATTTTTTCTGAAATAATTTAGTGCGTGTGTACTTGGGAGTGAAAATGGCCATATCATTATAAAAAGGTGAAATTGATAATGCAGCTGGTAATAAATGGGGATATTCACAGAGACAAGATGTTTAAATTGCCAAGATTCACATCTTTGCTCCCTTCCTGCCCTGAGGCACAAATTGTCCTAGTTTGCTACATAAACTTTTAAATTAATTTTAAACACAGATAAACCGACATATTGACATACAATAGGCCCAGATCTTTCTCTATAAATGCTAATGTATTTGAAAAAACGTTTGGGATTTATGGAAGTTGGTTCAAATTCTGGTGTAGGTCATTTCAATATTAGGAGATGCTTTATTACATGGAGTTCCATTTCGGGAACATGATGCCATATGGCATATCTGAATCATTGCCACAGCAAATAATGCTATGGATATCACCCCACAAGAACTGTATTTAACATTTGTTGTCTGCTGTGGTCTATGGTGTTAGCAATTTAAAAATAAAGCATTATTTTCCTCATTTCAAAAAGCTTACACTCATTGACCAAGTTCTATCCTGCTTATAGCCCATAAACTAGACCAGTAATTCACAGTCTGATTCATCAGCTTGAATTGCAAATGCCCACCTTTTTCTGGAGGTCTTAGTTATAGCAAACTTATCATAAGTGAGAAGAAAAAGAAGTAGTGGTCTCCATATTCCAAAAACACTACAATGAGTTCCTTGTAACTCAAGAGTTAACGATTATGAGTAAAGTATAGCTTATATTCCCTGACACTATTTCCTAACTCATATTTAGTTATATAGATTATGCTTGGTTGTTACTCAATCTTCTGACCTTCAACTAGTCAATGGGTTTTGTATAGAAAGTCTTAATCTAAAGGCACTTATTTTTTTAAGGAATGTATAGTTTTTTTTTTTTTTAATGTCCACAATTTATCAAATCGTGTTGATTGCATCACCTATAAAAATCTTCCTCCTTTATTGCCTCCTCTAAAGAGTAATCTGTTATCTGTGTGCTAAAACATAAACAGACTTTCATCTAGACTTAGGCCTAAATTCCCTATAATCCACTGATCCAAGCTAGCTAAGCGAGCCACAGAATGGATCAGTTGAATTATTATATAAATTCCCTTTGGAAAAGTTGAATAAAATGCAATGTCTCCAGGATGTGTACTCTGCATGAGCCTTGTAGAAAACCCACAAGCCTAGTAAATTGGAAAAGCAATCCAGCGGCTTAGCAATTTAAGTACTAATGCAGAGATAAGATTGCTTTTAAAAAGTATCACACCCTCTTCCCAAGTGCACTTTTGTTTATTCCCTATTCAGGCTGCCTTGGGGAAAGGAGAATGAAGTTAATGTTCCTTTGACATAAATGCACCGTAATGTTGGATACATTAAATATCTGAAAGTGGATGGAATAGTTAGGTAGCTAATTTAGTATATCGTGAATGGTTGTAGATAATGCATCTTCTAGTATTTTTCTTAACTATCCTTTTGCCTTTTTGCATGTCTCAGGTGTCAGAAGAATAAACACAAAGATTCAAAGCTGTTAAGAATAAGAAGACAGGATGGTTGAGCAAAGAAAACTTAGCCAAGTTATGGTTATGGTTCAAAGTTTTGACCTGAGAGTCTTTTATATTCTCTGGGATCTCTTTTTGTCTATGTGAAGTAAGGGAGTTAGACTAAATTATTTTGTTTCCACCTTGAACCTGCCATGTATTTATAGTGTCCTAAATTTAACAATAAAACAAATATTAATACTGCATAGTATTACACAAGTATGTAGAAAAATGTGTTTTTCTAATGAGTTTATCATAAGTCCTTACAAGGTAGTTGAGAGCAATTATGCATCTAGTTCCAATGTCTTCCTTATCCTCATGGTCATTAAAATTTGTTATTTATTATGCACCTACAGTGTTCACTGTAGTGTTCTGGCAATAATAATACTCTTTCCTTTTGGAACAAATTTGCTTTATGATACCAAGGCAGTTCATCTTAAAATTACAAAAGGTATCTATTATCCAAGTTAAGGTTGACTCCTTACCATAGAAAAGCATTTCAAAAATAACAATATATACAATAGCACAAAGTGATATTACTTCTAAGTGGGATCTGGTAATGAGAAGAGGCACAATCTAACTTGACAAATAGTGACACCTCATTTTATCAGCATCGCTTTCATTCGGCTTATATATGTCTTCTCAGTTCTGATATTGGGCATGTGGTCAGGATTCTTATTCACCGACAAGCTAAATAACAAGGATGTTGTCAGATGTATTGCTGATGGAAATCAATCAGAGTCTGTTGATAGAACTAACATTTGTCTCTGAGAGTGGACATTTAACAACTTTCTAGGAAAAAAAATCATTCTTGAAAGAAGTAAAAACATATTTAAGTTTGAGAAATGAAAAGACCATAATAGTGATGGAGAATAATATTTTTAAATCACTGTTTAAAGTTTGACCAACCTTAAAATATTAAAAGCTAATTAATATGCATGAAAATAATTTATCAAAACTGCAAAATTTCAGATTAAAAATAATCACTTTTTTCTCTCAAGCTTCTTAAGATCAGTAATAGGTAATATTAAGAATTTAAGGCTAAAATTAGGAGGAAGATTTTTCTTAATGTATTTATTTTGAGAGAGAGAGAGAAAGAGAGCACACATGAGCAGGGGTGGGGGAGTAGTAGTAGAGGGAAAGAGAGAAAGAGAATCCCAAGCAGTCTCCACTGTGTCAGTGCAGAGCCTGATGTGGGGCTCAAATTAACAAACTGTGGGATCATGACCTGAGCCAAAGTCAGATGTTTAACCAACTGAGCCATCCAGGTGCCCCAGGAGGAAGAATATTAATAAAAAATACTCAGATTTGTAGACTTGAGACAAAATGAGTTAGCTCTATTTATTAATTCTTAATATTTTATCCCTATGACCTTGAATTGACTCATAGAGCACTGTTAAAAATTTAAGAACTGAACAGTGTATTGATTTTTGATATTTTGATCTTATGCTGAGGACGATTTCCTATTTTTCAAGCTGTGACCTTCTTAGGTCTTGAAGATATTGAATAGAGATTGCCTGTATCCATTAGTGCATACACTTGGTCTAAAGTTAAAATTGACCTTAGAAGAGTTACTTCTTACTTACATTGCTATTGTGTCTGTGCTTTAATTTTGATATCGTAGCCATGTTACAACAGAGCAAAGTGTCTGAGATTTATACATTCAAGGTGCATTTAAATTGTAGGTTAATATACTGTATAGGGCTAGCCAAGACTTGGTTTACAAATTCACTGTGAAGTTTGTTGTTGAAGAAGAGGTACAGAGAGCCCCATTTTATGTGAAGAGGAGAGAAGTCAATGTGATTTAATGGAGGTGGGGTGATAGTATGGTTGATCCTTGACCAACTTGGGTTTGAGCTGCATAGGTCCACTTGTACATGTATTTTTTCATGATACAGTACTGTAAATGTGTTTTCACTTATGATTTTCTTAATATACCTTTCTCTAGCTTTATTCTAAGAATACAGTATATGTAATACATACAATATACAAACTATGTATTAATCGACTGTTATTGGTAAGGCTTCTGATCAAGAGTAGGCTTTTAGTCGTTAAGTTTTTGGGGAGTCAAAAGTTGTATGTGGCTATTTGACTGCATGGGGGTCAGCACTCCTTACCCCTATTGTTGTTCAAGGGTCAGCTGTACTTCAGTTAAGAATTATTTTGGCATTTTGTGACTGACCTATTTTAGCTTGCTCAGGGAAAAATTATCTGCCTCATTTTCCTGATGAGGCCTAAATGATTGAGAAGATGTCAAATGACCTTTCCTAAGATAGCTTCACCCCAATATAGGTTTCTAGCGAAGCAAATTACCATCTTAAGGTTAGGTATCTCCTACTGGTTCATTTCTATTGAACCTTGGAGACCTACTAGTTCACATCTGCTGCTCACATTTAAAAGTACTCTAAAGGCTAAGTGAATAGAAGAAGGCTGATTAAAAAAGAAGAATTTGGATTCCAAAGAGCAATGGACTCAGGGAGGTGAAGAGTTTTGATGAGCAACAAGTCATAACCTGCAAATCCTCACATTTCCAAATTCCTGGTTAATTTAGGTTAATTTAGGTCATGAGTAGAGAGTACTCTTTTAGAGAAGCTGTATCCATTCCTGTATCTGCTTGCAAGCAAGTTAATTTTTAATTCTTGCCCGATTTTATCTGAGACTCGCTTAGTAAGCAGCAAGTGGAAACCAACACACTTCCACATTCTGGTCAAAAGCAACTGTGTTACTGTGTGTGTGGCCATGACTGAATAGAGATCATTGTTTTCTCAGTGCCCACAGCCCAACTGATAATAAGTTTGGGTTTTGGGAGTTCTCCATTTGGAGGAATCTGTTTACACATTAGTCATGGTATAGGTAAAACTGCTGTAATGAAAAGGTCCAAAAACTTGAATGGTTCAAACAAAATAAAAATTTCTCTCTCATGCAACAATCCAGAAGTATGCAGGCTCTCTGGAGGAGATAGGTTTGTCATGTAAGGTTACCCCTTGTTCCTTTTGTCAAGGCTCAATATTTCTGAGGATTTCTAGATCAGCTCTGTACCATATCTGCATTCCAGCCCATGGCAAATGGAGGAGGAAGCTTTTGAAAGACATGGATTTTCTTTTAAGGAACTGATGTGGAAGTTCCATATACCACATTTGCTCACATTCCATTCATGAGAACTTAGGTTGCCACATCTAACTGCCAAGGAGACTGGGAAATGTAGTGCCTCTCTGCAATTGTTTATAAATACTTGATTTAAAAATCTTATACTTCAAGCACTCAAGGTTTTCCCAGTCTATCACTATAGTAACCCATACAATACTGAAATGTTGGTTTATTTTCTTCAGTGAATTATCTCCATACGATGTGGACTTTAGCCGAAGAATTACTTTTTCTTTTTGTGTACTGACTTCTCTTTTGTTTTGGGTGTTGTTTATTTGTTTAATCTTTTAAAATTTTATTTCTTTAGTCAGCTCAGGCATTTGGTTAAGGACAAAATAAGGGCTTTCTACTGCATAGAAATCAATAGGTATATGAAACGTTCTCTAAGTATTCCTTTCTTTATCACAGGTATTTGCTACTGAAACTCTGTTTTTGTTGTTGAGTAACATCAGTGGAGAGTAGTAGAGCGGTTGGGAAGTAAGCATATTATTTACAGCCAATCCTCTGGAAGAAGTAATGGAAGAAAATAGAGAAAGGAGTGGTACTGAAGAAAATAGTGGGTACAGAGCAGTATTGATCTGACCCACCTGTTAATGGAAAAGGTCTAAAGATGTGTACTTCAACCTAACAGTGGTGAGTGAAAAGAATAAGGGCAGACTTTCTTATCCTGTTTTACAAACCTGTTGGTTGTTTGGATATTTTCAATGAACATGCACTATCTTTTTCATTTTTAGAATATCAGTAATTTAAAACAAATGAAAATCAAGTAGCCTGGTTTCTGAAATATGGAAGAAAGAAGACACAGATTCCAAATAGCTTCCTACACCATCTTTTTCCCTAAATGTGGTCACATTTCTTCTTTGTTGCTTATTCAATATCTGTTCATCCTTATTTTTATATACTTTTTTCCCTCTTTTTACATCTGGTGTTCAGCACAGTGAGGTGAGAGTAGGAGATAGAGCCAAAGTACATTAAGGAATCAGCTATAATAGGTTTGTGGCCTAGAACTTCTGTTTATTTACTGTGGGTCTTGGAACAGATTATTGAATTTCTCAGACTTTGGTTCCTCATCTGTAAAATGGAGATACTGTTGAGTGTTTACTTCTGCTCATCTGATTCTTAACAATACCTTTGGATAGAAATGAACCCCTCTCCATGTACAGCCAAGTAAAGAACAGCACTAAAAATTGAACACATCTTATCTGGTGCCAAACTTCATTTGTTAAATGTCTGAAAGTTTTCTGGAAATTCGGTATTTGTTTCTGAAATATATAACGTTCTATTCTCATCTCCATAAAAGAGGTTCTAGTAGATATTTGCACAAACCTAGTAACCACCATCCCCCCCATCAAATCATTCAGATAATACCTGGATTTGGTAGAGATGTAACCAAGTCTCTATGAGATTAATTCATTATCCTACAAATGGAGAATGTACCTCATTTGGAGAGATATCCTATTTTTGAAAACTCAAAATCAGAACATTTACAGTGATCAAATTTTACTAACAGTGGATGCCCTATTTCTAAATTCTTCCTGGAAAATGGCTGCTTTATCAAAAGATACTTGCCAAACTGGCATTATTATGAATTTGTTCTGTTCTTCATCTTGGGTAGCTTCTGGCAGGTAATTCAGTGTTGATGCTTCAATGCCTGTACATTCTTACAAGGAAGTACAGCTAATTGTCTTCATTTTTACCTAATGTAATCCTGGCAGCAGACACATAAACCTATTTGTGGTAGTCCCAAGTGAACCACAAGAATTAATATTAATGGATATCATGAAAGCATTGACTTTATTCCAGTGCACTGGTCATCACCAATAATGATTATTATGATAAACATTAGTTTAGATAAAGATGTGGATTAGGTCATAAAACTCTAGAATGTGTGCAATAGCCACAAACCAAAAGAAAATGGAATGGCTTAATAACAACAACAACAACAACAACAACAAAACATTGCAGAAGTAAGAAAATGAAAAATTGGTTTACTTATACTTTAACTCACTTTAGTATCCGGTATAGAAAATGTTTTTAGAAGTGCCTATGATTTGGAATGCTGAACTGCCTTTTCAAAGACTATTGTAGTCTACAAAAATATATGGAATATATATAAAATAGTGTCCTATATCCAGCAAGAACTTCAAAAATGATGCTTGCTATAAACCAGTGTAGGAGGTTTTAATAAGAGATTTTAACAGGTATTCAGAATTTTATAAAACAGGAAGACAATTTTTCACAATACACGAATAATTCAGATGATGGCAAGTTTATCCCTTTGATTGTAGAAATTCTAGGCAGGATGACATTTTAAAACTACTTCTTTTCTATGAAGAATTTAACCAAATATATGGTATTTCCTTATTTATTCATTTATTGAACTAGAGATTTAGTGAACGCCTAGGATGTGCTTGCTATTCTCCTTTGACCTAGAAATGATTATCTTGTATCTTTGGGCCTCTGGGCCCAGAATCAGGGCTTGGTACATAATAAATGCTCACTAAGTATTGGCTTTGATTTTTAAATTTGTTTTATTTTTATTGCTTTCACACAGAGTGATTAAAAGTTTTAACAATACTTGCTTTGTATGTCACCACTACTTTGGAGCATTTGCTGACTTCCACTGATGAACCTGATTGCTATAGCTTCTGTGTGCTACCAGCTCCTTGTTTGTAGTTTATTAAATATATATATGTGTATATATGCACATATATACATACACCTATATAAACACATTTGCTTATATATATATGCAAATAAATATTATAAGTTGTACACTTTTTCAGAGAGAATTTTGTGTACATCTGTGTGGGTAGGCATCTTTCCATCAAGCATTCTGTCTATTCAGTCTTTAACATGGTACATGACAACTGATAGATATTGCATACCTGGTCATATTCCCCTTGGAAGCTTTGTGTCCTGGTTCTGGGACAGTCACTACCAACAGATGGTGCTGTTAGGTTGTAAAGTTCTCAAGAATAAAACTTGAGAACAAGGTTTCTCAGACTTAAGTATGCATTGAAATTGCCTAAAGGTGATTAAGTATGCATTGAAATCGCCTTGATATAACATAGATTCCTGGGTCATACCCCTAAAGATTCTGATTCAGTAGTTTTGGGTGGGGCCCAAGAATATGCATTTCTAACAAGCATGGAGGTGCTGCAGTTCTGTAGACTACATTGTGTTAGCACGACTCTAGGACCACTAAGTGTTGAGGAATAAAGGGGTATTTATTCAGAGCAGTCTATTTTTTTTAAGCTAAAATAAACCTAATTAGGTGTTTGTAACACTATACGTTTGGTGCTTAGAAAGATTATAGGTTATAGTAAAATATTATCTTTCAGGGAAATTTAAAATACATAATTAAGCCAATTTGAAATTCCCTGGCAGTGTTCCTGCTTTTATCCATATCATTTGTCTTAATCTAAGTATATGTTTCCTTTCACATACAAATGGTAAAAGTGATAGGAAAAACTTAAACCCAATTCTCCATCCCATTATTCAAGAAAACCACTATTAATAGTTTCTTATTTGTTCCATCAGCATTCTATGTAATACAAATATATTATTGATGCGTTTCTTTATACAGATGGGATCTGAAATTTTCTTACACTAAATATGTCAGATCATTTTCCATATATGTATTTGAAACCCTTGTAAATAAATTAATTTTAGTCAGTTTTGTTCATGATTTCTGTCATACAACAAATATTAAGCACCTTGCTAAATGTCAGATATAGCTGGGTACTGGATAAAGTCATATAGTAAGATGAATAAAATATGGTCTGGCTTCCAATGCGAGAGATGGATTCATCCCCCCCTCTGTTCTTTCCTTTTTTTCTTAGAATATAAATATATATATATATTTCTAAGGAAATATAAATAAATATATATTATATATATTACATATATATATGTAATATAAATGCCAGGCACTCTGTTAGGCATCATGAATACAATTGAATAGGCTGTTGACTGTTCCTTCAAGTAGGTCCCTAGACTGTGGTAAAGACAGAGAAATGTAAATAGTTATAATGCAGTGTAATAAATGTATAATATAGCCAGGTGCAAGCTATTCTAGAATGGTCACCTCAGCTTCAGAGATAAAGTCTACCAAAAACTAAAATTATCTGACATTGCACTCAGAAGGTAAGCATGGAGTCCTGACTGTTCTACGTGGAATCTCAGAACAGTAATATATTCCCTTTGGGTTGTTGGTGTAGATTTCAAAAGGTATGTGGTCCTTGTACTATACCTTAAAGGGCAAGTGGAATTTAACCAGATAAAGAAGGCAGGAAGTGAACTACAAGTAGGAAAAAAGAAGAAGAAGAAGAATTTTAGGTAGAGGGCAAGTTATAAAGAATCTTAGACATTGCAATGAAAAATTTGAGTTTTACCCTTAGGAAACACTAGCCTTTTCAAATAGGGAAAGCCTGTTAAAATTTTTGGTGGTGGGTTTGTTGTTGTTAAAGGGTTACTTCTTTCAGCTTTGTAGAAGATAGACTGGTGTAGGGAGCACTTGAAAGAATGGAGATTGGTTTTGTAGAGATGTATGCCAGTAATAGAAGCAAGAGAGTTTGAGAACATGAACTAGGCTGTAAACACTACAAATGTATGGGTGGTGGGTCTCTTCTTGCTCACTCAATCCCTAGTGCCTAGCACCTAAACTGTCACTTAGTAGGTACTCAGGAAATATGTGTTGATTCAAGGGATGGTGATTTATTGTTGCATTTTGAGAAACATACGTAATGTGATAGAAGGGTATTTGAAAGAGAAGAGAATGGACTTGGTCTTGGCATCTAGGTACAGATGGCTTTAGAATGGATTCTTCAGCTTTTATGTGACCAGCTTCTGGGTTTCAGAGCTTCCTTCTCTTTTGGACTGCCTTCTGTGGTATAAACAGAAAATTTTATCTATACTCTTAGTATGATTTCTCACCAACATGTCTTAGTGTGAATATCACTCTTACCATTATTACTTATTGATTCAGTTAGTGAGACATGGCTCAGTTCAAAGTCATGGTGTCCACTCTTATTTGTTGTGCATCTAAAGTTCTCCTTAGGCCCACTCATTCTTCTTTACGAAACACATCTACAGTTTCACATCTGTAGATTTGCTAATCATACATAATAGGACCACTTTCCTCCCAGAAACTTGGCTTTTGAAACCCTAGCTAGTTTCTAAAAGAAATTATTTTTAAAAAGAGTTCTTTTAAGTAAACATCCTATTTCAAAATGAACATGGTAGCCTGATTTTAAAATAGCAACATGAAAGTTTTCTCAACTCTACTGTGCTTTTTATCTGGGTTTTTACTTGTTGACTGAGAAAAAAACTTGGAATAATTTGTCAAATATGCACATATGGTCGAGACTTTTTGTATACTCAAAAGAGAACTAATGAAGATACCCTGGAGAGTTACTTTTTTTAGTATCCTCCTTTCCCTATACCTCTTTCTTTGGTATTCATATCTTAATACTGGATTTCTCATAAAGCTCAGGTACCCTCAAGATTTTAATTACAAAATCTTTGCTTCATAACTTGCATAATTATGCAACAACATTACATTTCTTAAATTGAAATAGATTTTAGAAACTTGCCCTGTTCTTATCCCTCATTTTGCCTTACCTTGGACATTGTCAATTATAGGTAGCATTCTGCATCAGAAGGGAAGACAGTCATTATCTTGGGAAGATAGTCCTCATCCAGTAGACAAGGGAAACTTGACATTTCCGAGGGAAATCACCATGTCTGCCTTCAACTCATACTAACTCTCCTCATTGCTTTTTGTATATGTTTACCTTACTTTGACCTTCTCTCAAAGTTTTTCATGTGACATCGTTTCTGAATCCCTTCATCATCCAAGTTTTCTTATTTGTTCTAATATGTTAGTATTCTTTCCATGGTATCAGGGAAACAGGGACTTTCTTCTCTTTTTTAAATGTTGTCACTTCTCCACCATCCAACAGACTTTTTCTATTAAACACACAGAATGAATCTGAGAATACATTTTCCCCATGATCTGACAAATAATTTTTTTCAAGTTAGTTAACTGTGTGTGTTTTCTTAAGAGCTTCTGTTTACTATGAAGGGAATTTTTAAACTGCTACAAATGATAATTGCATATTAACATCATTATATGTTCACTAAATCACAATGTGAGTCTCCTGTTACTAGAAGTGTTAAAGCACGGCTGTGCAGCCAGACGTTAGATAACTTAGGGAAGGACTTTGTGTAGCTAGTAGTTAGTTCAGGTAGATAGCCTTTAATTCCTTTCATGGTCATTTCTGCTATGATTATACTTCAAATTAAATTTGAATTTTTCTTTTTTTTTAAATATGAAATTTATTATCAAATTATTTTCCATACAACACTCATTGCTCATCCCAACAGGTGCCCCTCTCAATGCCCATCACCCACTTTCCCCTCCCTCCCACCCCCATGAACCCTCAGTTTATTCTCAGTTTTTGAATCTTTTATGGTTTGCCTCCCTCCCTCTCTAACTTCCCCCCTTTCCCCATAGTCTTCTGTTAAGTTTCTCAGGATCCACATAAGAGTGAAAACATACGGTATCTGTCTTTCTCTGACTGACTTATTTCATTTAGCATA
The DNA here is from genome assembly GCF_023721935.1 of Panthera uncia. NCBI lineage: Eukaryota > Metazoa > Chordata > Mammalia > Carnivora > Felidae > Panthera > Panthera uncia. Next base: position 87,386,529 of record NW_026057584.1, read on the forward strand.
ATACCCTCCAGTTCCATCCATGTTGCTACAAAGGGCCATATTTCATTCTTTCTCATTGCCACGTAGTACTCCATTGTGTATATAAACCACAGTTTCTTTATCCATTCATCAGTTGATGGACATTTAAGCTCTTTCCATAATTTGGCTATTGTTGAAACCACTACTGTAAACAGTAGGGTACATGTGCCCCTATGCATCAGCACTCCTTTATCCCTTGGGTAAATTCCTAGCAGTGCTATTGCTGGGTTATAGTGTAGATGTACTTTTAATTTTTTGAGGAATCTCCACACTGTTTTCCAGAGCGGCTGCACCAGTTTGCATTCCCACCAACCATGCAAGAAGGTTGCCGTTTCTCCACATCCTCGCTAGCATCTATAGTCTCCTGATTTGTTCATTTTAGCCACTCTTACCAGCGTGAGGTGGTATCTGAGTGTGGTTTTGATTTGTATTTCCCTGATGAGGAGTGACGTTGAGCATCTTTTCATGTGCCTGTTGGCCATCTGGATGTCTTCTTTAGCGAAGTGTCTATTCATGTTTTCTGCCCATTTCTTCACTGGATTATTTGTTTTTCGGGTGTGGAGTTTGGTGAGTTCTTTATAGATTTTGGATACTAGCCCTTTGTCTGATGTGTCATTTGCAAATATCTTTTCCCATTCCATCGGTTGCCTTTAGTCTTGTTGATTGCTTCCTTTGTAGTTCAGAAGATTTTATCTTCATGAGGTCCCAAAAGTTCATTTTTGCTTTGAATTACCTTGTCTTTGGAGATGTGTCAAGTAAGAAATTGCTGCGGCTGAGGTCAGAGAGGTTTTTTTCCTGCTTTCTCCTCTAGGGTTTTGATGGTTTCCTGTCTCACATTCAGGTCCTTTATTCATCTTCAGTTTGTTTTTGTGAATGGCGTAAGAAACTGGTCTAGTTTCATTCTTCTGCATGTTGCTCTCCAGTTCTCCTAGCACCATTTGCTATAGAGACTGTCTTTTTTCCATTGGATATTCTTTCCTGCTTTATGAAAGATTAGTTGGCCATACTTTTTTGGGTCTAATTCTGGAGTCTCTATTCCATTGGTCTATGTGTCTGTTTTTGTGCCAATACCATTCTGTCTTGATGATGACAGCTTTGTGGTAGAGGCTAAAGTCTGGGATTGTGATGCCTCCTGTTTAGGTCGTCTTCTTCACAATTACTTCAGCTATTTGGGGCCTTCTGTGTTTACATACAAATTTTAGGATTACTTGTTCTAGCTTCGAGAAGAATGCTGGTGCAATTTTGATTGGGATTGCATTGAATGTGTTTATTGCTTTGGATAGTATTGACATTTTAACAATATTTTTCCAATCCATGAGGATGGAATGTTTTTCCATTTCTTTGTATCTTCTTCAATTTCCTTCATAAGCTTTCTATAGTTTTCAGCATACAGATCTTTTACATCTTTGGTTAGATTTATTCCTAGGTATTTTATGCTTCTTGGTGCAATTGTGAATGGGATCAGTTTCTTTGTCTTTCTGTTGCTTCATTATTAGTGTATAAGAATGCAACTGATTTCTCTTTTTTTTTTTTTTTTTAACGTTTATTTATTTTTGAGACAGAGAGAGACAGAGCATGAATGGGGGAGGGTCACAGAGAGAAGGAGACACAGAATCTGAAACAGGCTTCAGGCTCTGAGCTGTCAGCACAGAGCCCGACGCGGGGCTCGAACCCACGGACTGTGAGATCATGACCTGAGCCGAAGTCGGACGCTTAACCGACTGAGCCACCCAGACGCCCCGCAACTGATTTCTGTACATTAATTTTGTATCCTGTGACATTGCTGAATTCTTGTATCAGTTCTAGCAGACTTTTGGTGGAATCTGTCGGGTTTTCCACATATAATATCATGTCATCTGCAAAAAGTGAAAGCTTGACTTCCTCTTTGCCAATTTTGATGCCTTGGGTTTCGTTTTGTTGTCTGCTAGAACTTCCAACACTATGTTAAACAACAGTGGTGAGAGTGGGCATCCCTGTCGTATTACTGATCTCAGGGGGAAAGCTCTCAGTTTTTCCCCATTGAGCTTTTTGGGCTTTGTGAGCATTGTGGGCTTTTCATAAATTGCTTTTATGATGTTTAAGTATGTTCCTTCTATCCCGACTTTCTTGAGGGTTTTTATTAAGAAACAATGCAGAATTTTGTCAAATGCTTTCTCTGGATCAATTGCCAGGATCATATGGTTCTTATCTTTTCTTTTATTGTGATGTATCACATTGATTGATTTGCGAATGTTGAACTACCCCTGCAGCCCAGGAATGAATCCCACTTGATCATGGTGAATAATTCTTTTTATATGCTTTTGAATTCGATTTTCTAGTATCTTGTTGAGAATTTTTGCATCCTTATTCATCAGGGATATTGGCCTGTAGTTCTCCTTTTTGCTGGGTCTCTGTCTGGTTTGGGAATCAAAGTAATGCTTGCTTCATACGACGAGTCTGGAAGTTTTCCTATACTTTCTATTTTTTGGAAAAGCTTGAGATGGATAGCTACTATCTCTGTTTTACGTGTCTGGGAGAATTCCCCAGGGAAGCCATCTGGTCCTGGACTCTTATTTGTTGGGAGATTTTTGTAACTGATTCAATTTCTTCGCTGGTTATGGGTCTGTTCATGTTTTCTATTTCTTCCTGTTTGGGTTTTGGAAGTGTGTGGATGATTAAGAATTTGTCTATTTCTTCCAGGATGTGCAGTTTGTTGGCATATAATTTTTCATAGTATTCCCTGATAATTGCTTGTATTTCTGAGGAATTGGTTGTAATAATTCCATTTTCATTCATGATTTTATCTATTTGGGTCCTCTCCCTTTTCCTTTTGAGACACCTGGTGAGAGGTTTGTCAATTTTGTTTATGTTTTCAAAAAAACCAACTCTTGGTTTCATTGATCTGCTCTACAGTTTTTTTAGATTATATATTGTTTATTTCTGCTCTGATCTTTATGATTTCTCTTCTTCTGCTGGTTTTGGGGTGTCTTTGCTGCTCTGCTTCTATTTCCTTTTGGGGTGGTGTTAGATTTTGTATTTGGGATTTTTCTTGTTTCTTGAGATAGGCCTGGATTGCAATGCATTTTCCTATCAGGACTGCCTTTGCTGCATCTCAAAGCGTTTGGTTTGTTGTATTTTCATTTTCATTTGTTTCCATATATTTTTTAATTTCTTCTCTAATTGCCTGGTTGACCCATTCATCCTTTAGTAGGTGTTCTTTAACCTCCATGCTTTTGGAGGTTTTCCAGGCTTTTTCCTGTGGTTGATTTCAAGTTTCATACAAAGCATTGTGGTCTGAAAGTGTGCATGGTATGATTTCAATTCCTTTATACTTATGAAGGGCTGTTTATATCTGTCAAGTCCATCTGATCCAATGTGTCATTCAGGGCCCTTGTTTCTTTATTGATCCTGTGTCTAGATGATCTATCCATTGCTGAAAGTAGAGTGTTAAAGTCCCCTGCAATTACCACATTCTTATCAATAAGGTGCTTATGTTTATGATTAGTTGTTTTATATATTTGAGGAGCTCCCATATTCGGCACATAGACATTTATAATTGTTAGCTCTTCCTGATGGGTAGACCCTATAATTATTATATAATGCCCTTCTTCATCTCTTGTTACAGCCTTTAATTTAAAGTCTAGTTTGTCTGATATAAGTATGGCTACTCCAGCTTTCTTTTGACTTCCAGTAGCATGATAGATAGTTCTCCATCCCCTCACTTTCAATCTGAAGATGTCTTTAGGTCTAAAATGAGTCTCTTGTAGACAGCCAATAGATGGGTCTTGTTTTTTTATTCATTCTGATACCCTCTGTCTTTTGGTTGGAGCATTTAGTCCATTTACATTCAGGTAGTTTGTGGTCCTGGCAACATTTCACTCACAGAATCCCCCTTAGGATCTCTTGTAGCGCTGGTTTAGTGGTGATGAATTCCTTCAGTTTTTGTTTGTTTGGGAAAATGTTTATCTCTCCTTCTATTCTGAATGATAGACTTGCTGGAATAAAGGATTCTCGGCTGCACATATTTTTGCTGTTCCTCACATTGAAGATTTCCTGCTATTCCTTTCTGGCCTGCCAAGTTTCAGTAGACAGGTCTGTTACTACTCTTATGTGTCTACCTTTGTAAGTTAGAGCCTGTTTATCCTAGCCGCTTTCATAAGTTTCTCTTTATCCTTGTATTTTGCCAGTTTCACTGTGATATGTCATGCAGAAGATTGATTCCAGTTACATCTGAAGGGAGTTCTCTGTGCCTCTTGGATTACAATGCCTTTTTCCTTCCCTAGATTAGGGAAGTTCTGAGCTGATTTGTTCAAGTACACCTTCAGCCCCTTTCTCTCTCTCTTCCTCTTCTGGAATTCCTGTTATACGGATATTGTTCTGTTTGATTGCATCGCTTTGTTCTCTAATTCTCGCCTTATACTCCTGGATATTTTTATCTCTCTTTTTTTTTCTCAGCTTCCTCTTTTTCCCTAATTTTATCTTCTAATTTACCTATTCTCTCCTCTGCCTCTTCATCCGTGCTATGGCCAACTCCATTTTATTTTGCACCTCATTTATAGCAATTTTTAGTTCCTCATGACTATTTCTTAGTCCCTTGATCTCTGTAGCAATAGATTCTCTGCTGTCCTCTATGCTTTCTTCAAGCCCAGCAATTAATTTTATGGCTATTATTCTAATTCTTGTTCCATTATATTGCTTTAATCAGTTTTGATCAATTTGTTAGCTGTCACTATTTCCTAGAGTTTCTTTTGAGGAGTGTTTTTCCATTTCATCATTTTGGTTAGTCCCTGCAGTAGCTCCCAACTGCAGGGCACTTTCCCTGTGCTGTTGGGAGTAACTTGTGTTGGTGGGCAGGGCCACAGTCAGACCCGATGTCTGCCCCCAGCCCACCACTGGGGCCACAGTCAGACTGGTGTGTACTTTATCTTCCCCTCTCCCAGGGGCAGGACTCACTGTGGAGTGGTATGGCCCCTTTCTGGGCTACTTGGACGCTGCCAGGCTTATGGTGCTGCTTCAATAGTATCTGGCCAAGGGTGTATTAGCCTGGGTGGATCACAAGGTGCACAGGGGCTGGATGGGCAGGCTTAGCTTGCTTTGATATGGGTGGTCCCCTGTGGGAGGGGCCATGCAGCACCCGGAGGGAGGCAGGCCCATTTTGGAGGGATGGATCCTCATAAGCACAGCATTGGGCGTTTGTTTGGTGCAAGCAAGTTCGGTGATGGGAACTGGTTCCTTTTGGAATTTCAGCTGGGGGATGGGAGAGGGAAATGGCGCTTGCCAGCGCCTTTGTTCCCTGCCGAGCTGAGCTCTATCTTCTGGGGTTAAACAACTCTCCCTCTTGGAGTTCTCTCACCCTCTCCACTCTCTGAGAGCAGAGCTGTTGACTTTTAATATCCCAGATGTTAAGTCCTGCTGGCTATCAGAACTCACGCAGTCTGGCCCCTCCACTTTTGCAAGTCAGACTTGGGGCTCTGCCTTGCCGGTGGGCTGCCCCTCCACTGCCTCAGCTCCCTCCCGCCAGTCTGGGTAGCGCACACCGCCTCTCCGCCCTTCCTACCCTCTTCTGTGGGCCTCTCGTCTATGCTTGGATCCAGAGAGTCCATTCTGCTAGACTTCTGGTGGTTCTCTGCGTTGTTTAGGGTGATATGGGTGGAATCTAAGCCATCAGCAGGACACAGTGAGCCCAGAGTCCTCCTATGTCGCCATCTTCACACCACCTCTCTAAATTTGAATTTTTAAACACATTATCAAGACTGTCTTGAATTCATAAAACTGTGTTTCACTAAATACTGACAATGCAAGAATGCATTGTGTCACTCAGAGATGCTGAGACACTGGACCTCTTAGGCTCCAAAAATGTAAGTGGTAGGGAATGAAGGGATTTTTATTTTCTAGAAGAGATAATTCTTGGCACCAGTATAGGACTTAAGTATAGTTAGGGGAAATTAAAAAAAATATTTGTCCTCTAGCCTGATTGGTTTCCTTGATAGCAATGATAATGTATTCCTGAGAAAGAAAAAAAAAATGATAGGAATGTAGTTATCCTGATGATAGGTTTCTAATGAATTACTGATATTTTTATTAAAAATAAGACTTAGAGTTTTTTATTAAATATCATACTGTGATTAGACTCAATAATTATAAAATACATTGGAAACCCAGTTGGTGCCAATAGTCAAATAATGAACTATTTAAAGGGCAGAGACCTCTTAAGTTTAAGTACTTATTAATTATTTATAAGTGCATGAAATCTATAATGAAAAAAACTGAGGAATATTCATGAATAATAAATTGGTTCAGAAAGATAATGGCGTGTTTGTCATTTTTATTAAATGAGAGCATTAGGATATATCAGTCCTCAGATTGAATAACCAGTATCTTTCCATGGGATGGTCATTTTTCACTTAGGTATTTTTTTTTTTTTTAATTTTTTTTTCAACGTTTTTTATTTATTTTTGGGACAGAGAGAGACAGAGCATGAACGGGGGAGGGACAGAGAGAGAGGGAGACACAGAATCGGAAACAGGCTCCAGGCCCCGAGCCATCAGCCCAGAGCCTGACGCGGGGCTCGAACTCACAGACCGCGAGATCGTGACCTGGCTGAAGTCGGACGCTTAACCGACTGCGCCACCCAGGCGCCCCAAACTTAGGTATTTTTAATAGGGGTAAACTCTGGGAGTCAAACTAGGGTTCAGGGGTTGTTATGAGCTACGTGGCTTCTTTCTGTGCATTTGAAAGTGCTCTAGCCAATTACAAGTATGGTACAGTGGAGGTTTGGATATATTCCAGGGAAAGCAACACAGGCATCTTTTGTTGTGCTTAACCTGACCAAAAATTTTTAACCAGTAAGTTTGTATTTTGGTGATTTGGGGACTTCTGATATATGAAAAAAAAAATTCTTAATGAAGAATTCAATAACATGAACTCACTTAACAGAGATTTTTGGTATTAACTTGGATGGTATTTATTCATTTCTACAATGGATAATCGAGCTAAATCTAGTGCATAACAGTATCATTCGTTGGCAGTTTGTAGAAAGAGAAAATTTTAACAAACTTTTTAGAAACCTTTTGGGTATCTATTGACCATGAATTAGCCTTAGCTTATTGGAAGCCACACTTAAGAAAAAAAAACAAAAGTCTCTCAAATGTGTTGTCTATACACTTGTTTTTATTTCAAATCTCAAAATTAACTACTAGCTACAGTGTCCAAGGGCACCCTTATCAACAAATAAAGAGCTATGTAATATTTATCTGAAATTAGCATATAATTGCTAAGATTTCAAACTGTAACTTTTTTGCTGTCTCCAGCACCGAAGCTTAAAAGTAATCTAAAAAAGTATTTGCAATGTGTTTGTAGGTAAAATTTAGTTATTCAGTGTGAGAATATTAATAGGAAGTATGTTTCTGCTGTATTAGATTGTATGTTGATGAATAACACGTTCTCCTGGCAAAATTCTATTCCAAAGGTTAATTTAATAAAGTATGGCATGAAATAGATCATACCTTTAAAGCACTCGAAGTGGCACATATGGATCAGGACTTGTTTCTGGAATTTGAGGGAATGGATGTAATACAGAGAAAAATTGTTAGAGGAGCTAGATTATACACTCTAATTTTATTGGGATAAACAACCAGTTTAAATTTAATATGTGTGTGTTTGTTAAGCATCAAGAGGTTTGAGGGAAAATTGTCAGGCAATTTAGAAAAAAAAAAAGCAACAGGATATCTAATTTAAAAAGTAGAAAATTATGGAGTTGGAGAGGTTGAAAGAAGACCCAGAATACATCCATACTGAAGGGTAATTTAAAGCTTTTGGATAATACAGAGCCAATAATTCTAATTCTAGATTCACTCTTCTCCATCTCTCTCTCTCTCTCTCTCTCTCTCTCTCCCTCCCTCCCTCCCTCAATCTCTCTCTATATAAAGGTGAACCACTCTTTAAAATATTGTGAGAAATTCCAAAAAATTTTGCATATGATACTCTAGTGGAGGAGCTAAAATTGTTTACAAATGATAATGTTTCTAAATAGTATAAAATGAAAAGGATTAAACTCTGGATTCAAAGCATTTTTTCTAGTAGGTGAAATGAGCAAGATTCACTTCTAAAGACTTTCAGGAATGTTAAAAGTACTTTAAAAAAAATGACTATCTTTGTCCTTTTTTTTTTTGTTATAAAAATTTCATAACCATACATGGTTATGAAAAATTATAAAACATAGATAATTCAAAATTAATAAATTAAAACTGCTTATAATCACACAATTCAGAATAGGTTTAGGTTAGAGTTTGACAGTCAGTATTGAATGAGGAGATTCATTTCAAGCCAAACACAAAACACACATCAAGTAGTCAAGGACAAAATATATGTAGAAGTATTGTCTTGTTTAAGTTTTAATTCAAATTTGTGCATTTAAAGGTAGTTTACATAAGATAGGAAAGAACGTTGTTTTTGCTTATTGAAATGATGGCATTCCCTTGCTTTGAAGTCTCAAACAATAGCTACGGAGACTGGTCATAAGATTAAAGGAAAACAAGGGAGTCCAATTGCATAGAAAAAGATAAAACTATCAGAAGATTGTGCTAATGTTGAAGATGTAACTAAAATGAGAAAGAGAGAAATCTATCTGCAAGTCTAGTGGAAAGAAATGTCCATAAATTAAATAAGGAACACTAAACTTCCGAAATAATTCAAAAATTAAGTACATGTTCAAAAATGTTCAACTCACATAAGTAGTTTATTTTTACTTTTTTGTTAGTAAAATAATAATAATCAATATTAGAAATGCTCCTTGAGTTGAAAACTGCTACTGACCGAAGACAATATAATTTTTAAACACTCTCCCAGAAACAGCCCAACTTTGAGTAGAAGGTGAATGATGCCAAGATGTCATTTCTACTGTATCTTCCTCACTGAACAATTAGATTAAAAGATAAAAATGAAAAAAAAAAATGAAAATAAGTAATAAGGGAAATGTTAGAGTTTAAAAGAAGTAGTTTCTTACCACATCGTAAAATTTTAACTAGAATATCCACATCAAAGAAGAGGCATGCAGTTGTTGGAAAAAAGTACTTAGCTTGAAGGACTGGGAAAGACATAATCTAGACACAAATGCCTGGTCAGGATCTTGCAAATTAGCATCTGATATATCAGTCATTTGGGGTTAAAAAGATGATCTCCTTGGGGATTTCTCCGAAGTAAGTTTTAACAATTGTAATTATTGCCTTCTGTTAAATGTATAATGTGATAGTACTCTATTTCTATATATCTTGCCTTAGTCATAGCATTAGCTAATATTGAGGGCTTACTCTATGCCAGATTCTTTTCTAGGGGTGTAATACGTAATGTCTCATTTTATGTTCATAAAAGCCTCATGAAGTTGACATTATTATCATGCCCATTTCGGGGCGGATGGATACTGAGAGTTGGTGCCCAAGATCGCTTAACTACCAAGTAATGTAATCAATCAAAATTTGATCCATTGTTGTCGAACTCCAAAGCTTGTTCTCTTAACTACCTTACTATATTTCTTCTTCTAAATGAAGCACCTGATGCTATGTAACATATTTTCCAGTTGAATATGTGCTGTTACATCTTTCTCAAGTACATGATTTGAGATGAATCATTGCAATATACCATGTCCTACTGTTAATTTTGGTAACTATATATTTTTATTTTTTGTTTTTAATTTTCTTAACATTAATTTTTTTGAGAGATAGAGACAGAGTGTGAGTGGGGGTGGGTCAGAGAGAGAGATAGAGAGAGAGACACAGAGTCTGAAGCAGGCTCCAGGCTCTGAGCTGTCAGCACAGAACCCAACCTGGGGCTTGAATTCAGGGACTGTGAGATCATGACCTGAGCTGAAGTCAGATGCTTAACAAACTGAGTCACCCAGGTACCCTATATCTTTCTAATTACATGCTGTCTTTTTTTTTTTTTCTTTTTTAACCCATCAGTGCTTTAAAGGATACTAAATACTTCATCCCTTAGTAGATTATGGAGTATCATTTTAAAGACTGGACAGAAATGTCCAAGATTTTAGGGCATTCAGTCCAAAAATGTTATTTCTTTGCTGCTGTAAACAACTCCATAAATACAGAATTCCTTATTATTTAGCAATAGTATGTGCACCATACCAAGCAGTATTTATATATGTACCTATCTAATGAATGCACCCTTTTGGTACCTAAACAATATGGCTTGCTAAGTCAGCATGATTATATGGATTAACAATCAGGCAGAACAAGTCTGGGGTCATGTTCCAAGGAAATCCTATCCAAGGTCAAAGATCTTTATTGGAAATACTGAGCTGAAAGATTTCACTGAATTTTGTTATCTCAGCAGTGCACTAACAATGAACACAAGACAAAAACCTCAAAGGTCAGCATGTCTTTTGGGTAGCTAGCAAGCAAGTAAGCATTTCCAAAGCAAGATAGATGGCTCCAAAGCATGACCCTATCTAATCCACATCTAATTCAGTATTACGCTTAAGTGCCTTTGCACATGCTGCATGAGACAGAGTCCCCTCCTTTTTATTCACCTGTTTAATTCCCAGTCATCCTTCAGTCATAATAACAATATGATAGGGATAATAATGACTATAACAGTAATATAAACTTACATCTTTGAGCACTAGTCCAGATGCTTGCAAAGCAACACAACATCTCATGGAAATTTCATAACAACCTAAAAGACAGATATTATTATCATAACATTTATGAGAAAATTGAGTTTAGTAATGATAAAATAGTTTGCCTAAGACTACATAGGTAATATGTACCATAGCTGGATTTTAAATACAGTCCTCCTGTGTGTGACTTTGTATCTATTTTTCTTTCATGTATATTCAAGACATGAAAGCAAATATTATCTTCTCTATAAAGTTTTCCTTAATCTCTCCTTCAGGTTTCTATTATGGGAACTGCCCTATTCCTCACCTTTTGTGCTCTTTGTTCCTAATACATACTGATATTAGGAAATATACTGTATATTGAGACATAATTTTTCACTTCTATCTCTCTACTAAACAGGTCCCTTGAAAGCAGGAACCATCTCTTATCTTTGATCTTTAGTTACTATAATAAGTAAAGAATGGATGAAGAGTAATTAGAGTGGAGGAGTTAAGGTCTATTTTAAACAGAGCGAGCCTTGAGAAGAGCATGGAGGTAAAGGTACAGGGAAGGTGAGGTAGGAAGGCAAGCACAGTAGCTACATGGAACACATGAACGAAAGCATAGGATCTTGAGAACATGTTGTGCTTGACAAGTACTAAGTAGTCTTTGGTGATTAGAGTCAGAAGCATACTGATGAAAATGAGAATTCTAAGAAGTAGAGCTGGAAAAGTAGCTTGGATCTGCTTCTAAAAGAACTTACATGCCAGGCTAAAGAATTGGGGCATTATTATGTGGGCAATGGCAATTATCAAAGAGTTTTGTGTTGGAAAAAGACATGTTCAGATAATTGTTTTAAGATTATCTTTGCTTGAAATGTGGAAAAAATGAATTAAAGCAAATTCGGAGACCAATTAGCAGACTGCTATAAAAGTTTTTTTCTTTTCTTTTTTTTTTTTTTTTTTGAGTAGAAATTGAGAGATAGAACCAAAGCACTAGATGTGAAGATGTAGGGATTAAATTGATCTGAGAGACATTACAGAGGTGAAATCAATGGCATGTGTAAGGAGAGGAATGCATTTAAAATATCTCTGAAATAACCTAGTCCATTCTGGATGATGATACCACTGATCAAAAACACTGGGTAAAGCATCAATTTGAGAGATAAACCATATCATTTGGGATGTATTTTGTTGTGCTACTTTACAACCATAAGGTATTCCCCTGGGCATATTAGAAATTCAAATTTAAACAAAAGTAGTCAAAAGTACCAAGTTCCACTTGGGAGCTGTTTGAAAATAAAGGTTGTTGGAACTTGGGATATCAATGAGCGAAACTGAAAAGAGCCTATAAAATTTGGTGCTTCAGACCTCAGTGCTAATTTTTAAGATACAGATGTTCTACTTAGGAAAAGGGATCTTCTTTCTCTTTCATTATGGTTTATATGTCTAGAAAGTGATACATAATCCCTCACACATAGTAGGTGCTCAATATATATTTAGAGTGGCTGAGTTAATTTGAAGACAGTGAGAGAAAAAGACAATAAGAGACAAGAGATCTTGGGATCCATGATACAGCCAGAACAGGTTGCAGTACAAAAGAGACAAAATACTTCTGAGGGGAGACACTGTTAGGATCAGGAGTGTGACAGCTTGAGTTTAAATTCTACTTCCCCATTTACTATCTTTGTGACCATGAACAAATTATTCAAACTCTCTGAGCATGAGTTTCCTCACCTAGGAAGTGGTGCTTTATAATGGCTCCTATACCAGAGGGCTGTAGAGATGACGGTTAGCTCAGTAAGTGATTATATCAGGAGCGAGATCAGCCACAAGTGACCACAAACTTTGATGGTATTGGCATAGGTGTAACAATAACAAGTTTATCAGATTCCTCCTTGATGGTGTCAGGGTCAACACAGAGTAGAACTTACCTAGATTTGAAATGTGGAATGGTGGGTGTCTCAAGAGGTGAAGGGAGGCATGACTGAGATGTCTATCTGTATTTATTTTCTGTTGTTGCAGTTACAAATTACCAGAAACTTGGAGAAGTAAGCAACACGTATGTATTATTTTACTGTTGTCTAAGAAGTCCAACACAGGTCTTACTCAGCTAAAAATGAAGGTGTCAGCAAGGATGTGTTCCCTTCTAGAAGATCAAAGGGAGAATTTGTTTTCTTGGCTTTTTCAGTTTTTGGAAACTGCATACAATTCCTTCACTTGGGGTCTTTTTCCTCTCTCTCGAAAGCTATCAGTGACATGCCTCCTTGATCCTTTGTTGTCAAAGTTCTTCCTGAATATCCAGACTCCTCTCCAGGACACAATCAGTCTTACCAATTTCTTATATTTCTTTACAGAGATGGCAAATATACATATGTATGTGTGTGTGTGTGTGTGTGTGTGTGTGTGTGTGTGTGCGCGCGCGCACATGTGTATGTAATATGTTTAATCTTTACTCAAATAGTAACAAAATACACTGTTCTGTAACTTGTTTTTTTTTTCTTCTTAATAAAGTAGCTTAGAAATATGTCTCTAACAGAATATAAAGAGCTACCTCTATTTTATATAAATAAAAGCTAGCTAATCTGGGTAATCTGGGACTTTTTAACATTTTCCATGTAAGTCCTTGTTTTCACCAGGGCCACAAATAGGCACTAAGAGGGGGATGCTGGTTTAACAGAGCTATTCTATCTCAATTAGTAAGAATAAAAGGGGAAAAAAGTCATTCCACACTCTCCTGCCTTGAACTGAAAGAAAGAGAACAGAGTTTGAAGATGTTCTACCTCCTCCAAATGCACTGCTAATTCTATTTTAATTGTAGACCTTTGGATGATTAGCAATATTCTATTTCAAATTATAGTGCAGTCCTTGGAAAATCTATTTTTTTTATAATGTATTATTTAGGAAGAAACATCAGTTAAAAACAAAACAAAAAATAGAGATATGGTAATCTATATCAGAGATATGGTAAAAATCCATTACTATAAAGATATACTATTTCAAAAAGTTATGGTATTCATTTGCTTAGAGATTGTATGAAGACAGGGAAAATGACATATTTCAGCTACAATATCTTATGTTAAGAATGATAAAAAGGTTTGAATAGATGTCTTTAACAGTCTTTCTAAATATGAAATTATAATAGGATGAAAAAGTTGACAGTAAAAACCAGAGTGTCTAGTATGTGTGAGAATCCATCCAAATTTTTTAATTAAACTCTTGCATTTAATCTTGAGAAAAGTTTTGAAAGATGAGTAGTATTATTATATTCATTTTACATAAAATGCCTTTGACCATTATCTTTGACTATTTCTAAGTGTCTATGCATGTATTCTATTCTATTTTTAAAAGTAGTATGCATTTACTTTAGCCACAGAAGTACTCCAAGGTAACTCCACATTATAGATTGCAAGGAAGAACAAGTAGATCTTGTTTGAATTCTAACACTTGCCACATGTGTGTTATTGAATGTCAAAGACTGAGAATTAAAATTGAACTATCAGGATTGTGCTCAATCTGGATGTGTGAATCTTTTATAGCAAAAGGGGACAAAAGAGATGAAATTTGATATGGTTATTTTCACCACCAACAAACATTTATGAATCTGCTGGACATAGGTTATGGTGATAGCTACTATAAACATGAATATTTTAGGTTGAATAGGTCTTTCTGAATTACTGGTTTTAAGATGTAGCTCAAATGTCATTTTATCTAAGGGCCACACACAGAGTTAGTCATCTGTCTTCTTTCAGAGCATGTTGAAATTGAAACCTAAATCTGTTTGTAGATCCATCTCAAGTCTCACCAAGAGATGAGTTTCTGGACTGCAAGATCTACTCTCTTGATTATGCTTCTATCCAAATATAACAAAATATCTGGGACCTAATAGTAACTTTGTAGGAGAAGTGGACATTATTTGGATTATAATAATTTTTTCCTCACCTAACCACTGACTTTTAATATTTAAAGACTAGGTAAACTTGTGCCTTATGTTTTATAATCAGAAAGTTCCTTGAGTTGAGGGAAAAGGTTGGCCTGAATGACTGCCTTTTGGAAATTAAAAGTGCTTTATTAAGTATATATATTTTTAATGTCATGCTGTTGAGTAGCTACATAGGATGTCTTGTACACATTTTCATTTTACACCAACTACCAAAGTTTACTTCAGTATTTCTCTTTGTGAGAACTAAAAACTCAGAGAATGATTCTCCACCTCTGACAACTAATTTTAATATTAATTTTAGAAGACTAGTACTGGCAACTTAACGTATAAGCGTGTGTGATTTTTTTTTTTTTTTTTTGCATACGAAACTAGGAAAAAGTAGAAGGAATCCAGGTAATAACTATATTGTAACAATCTCACAATGGCACAAGTTTATCATAATAACATGGCTGTTACTACAATAATGTTTCTTTCACATTTTAAAGACATTAAATCCTTTGGTATACAAGTTAGAAATTTAAATTGCCATTGAATTAGAAGTCAAGTGCTACTTTATAACAGAGTTGCCCTCTTAAAAAAATCAATAAGACCTCAATAATGAAACTAACTTTGGTTTTCTATGGGGCTTCAGTTATTAGTGTAGATAACCAAATTTTTTATTTTTTATTTTTTTTTACTAACTCAATTGTCATTGAAAGTATACTCTTGAAAATTCAAAACTTAAAGCTAGCCAAATATGGGCACATTTAAATATTTCTTTAAGAGAACCTAAATTAGAGGGTGCACACTAATACACTTATAAATATATCTGATAATCATAATACTTGGAAATGACCAATTTTGTTTCTGTCAGTCAATATGAGGGTAAATTTTTTTTTAAAGTTTATTTTTTTCAGAAAGAAAGAGAGCAGAGGAGGGGCAGACAGGGAAGGAGGGAGAGAATCCCAGACAGGCTCCATGCTATCAATGCAGAGCCCGACATAGGTTTGATCCCACAAATTGTGAGATCATGACCTGGGCCGAAATCAAGAAAATGACACTTAACCTACTGAGCCACCCAGGCACCCCTCTTTTTGTGTTTCTTATACAAAAATGATCTGCATAATCCCCTACATGTGTCAGATTTCCATAGAATTTTGGCTTCTTTCCCCTCCAAGGTTTGTGGTAGATACTACTTTTTAAAGATTTTGTGTCTCCATTTTTCCATCTCTAGAAAGAGAGGAGTGGAAGAAATGATGTATGTGCTAAATTGTTGACAATCTATTAAACAAAAAACAAGATTTAAGTATTATTTGAGCAGGCTAGTTTAAGTTAGAGGCTAAAAATATATAACATATTTTTTTCCAAGACCCTTTCAAAATATTTTTTTTAATTTTTAATTTATTTTTGAGAGAGAGAGCGTGCACAAATGGGGGAGGGGGAGAGAGAGAGAGAGAGAGAGAGAGAGAGAGAGAGTGAGAGTGAGTCAGTCCAAAGCAGGCTCCAGGCTCTGAGCTGTTAGCACAGAGCCCAACAGGGATCATCACCTGAGCTGAAGTTGGATGCTTAACTGTCTGAGGCACCAAGGCACCCACCAGAACCCTTTTGTTATGGTAACAATCTTTTGTCCAGAGGATTCATTTAATTTCTTTAATTTTGTGTTTGCCCAACCTAGGGCTTGGCAAACTGTGGTCTGCTGCCCAAATCTGGCCTGTGGCTTACTTTCCTTAAGATCCATAGTTTTTATATTTTGAATGCTTGAAAAAAATCAAAATATCATGTGACATGAACTTTTATGGAATTCACATTTCATTATTTTTAAAGTTTTACTGGATCAGGAGTACATTTATTTTCATAATGTGTATGACTGGTTTCATGCTATAATGACAGATTGAACAGTTGCCTTAGAGAGAATGGATGATCTACAAAGCCTGAAATACTTACTGTCTAGCTCTTTAGGGGAAAGGTTGCAGACTGCTCTTCTAATCCTATAACCATCATCTTAATTAGAAGCTACACATGAATATGGAAATGGCAAATTTCCTTTATAGGTTTTGGTAGAAAAGAAATACCAAAAAGATTAGAAGTTAGGAGCAAAAAATTATTTATAGGCTTCAGTTGGGAAAATAAGAAAAATAACTAGAGAATTAGAAGATGGTAACAATGAAATTACTAATATGATTTGTGAAAATCAGAGGTAGTACAAGTAATGGTGTGATCATGCACACTTTGTAATTCATGTCATCAATTGGTTTGGAAATATGCCTGCTTTCAAATGATCAGAAGGAAAGCCAAATTGTACTATCTATGTTACCTGTTTCTCTACATAATGGAAACACATCCAGTTCTACTGTAGGGCTATATCCTCACCTAAATCTTTGAGAACATCCTGAGTCACCACTATCTCTCTGCACCAAATTTGTGATATTAAGAAACAGTTTGTGTTTCAATTTAGGAATGTTTGCATAACATAATTATTGATAACTTTTTACTCTTGTGATCATAATTCAACTAGGCTTATAACTCCTCTAAATGTATTGTTTTTATAATCTGACTTTGAATGCCAGGAACATGTGGCTTATTGAACATAACTGTATGTTCACACCAAAGTCTTATTTCTTTAATCCATGACACTAATGGATGAAAGACATTGTGAGTAGATGTGGTTTCATCACTTGCCCACTTGAACTTAGTGTTTTAAATGAAACATATTTCCAAAGTCTAAATGATTTGAGGTTCATAACTCAGTTGTAATAGGTTGCTAGAGTAATGAGTGATGATTTGGTGGAATTAAAAAACCTAAAAAGGCTTTTGACTGGTGATTCCAGGAAAGAGCTGTTAAAGCTTTGCACTGTACCAAATTCTTGTCATTTACTATAGAAGCTAGGAAGGGAATTTTTTAACCAAAGCTCACATAACAATAAGAATTGAAGACAAATGGACATACCGAATCATTATATCCTATACTTTCCCCTTTTTCTGCTGTTTGACAGAACATCTTTGGGATTCCCTGAGATACTAGAGCCTGCAAAAATCATACTCAGAACAACAAGAAAATGGTGGTTGCATGGACTTCTTTTACAGGCACACCAGGATTTCTCTTCATCCTATGTATAGTAACACACATGCTCAGATATGTGTGTACAGTAAACACAGAAATAAATTTATATATCAGCACAACCCATTATAATTTAATGAATGACCAAAAGAGAAAATAGACTACTCTGACTTCAGGACATAGGACACATTTTTCTGAGACACCTTTTATTTTAGAGGGTTCTTGCAGTGGGGTGTGGATGCTTAATGTTGAAGAGCCACAGTGTTAGGGATGGAATTCCACAAAGGGCAATCTGAAAAAGTATTATGTCTAGTGAGTGACGTTGGACCTAGATCTACACAAACAGTGTCCCCACTCCAGATAAATGAAGTTCAAGAACACTTCCATAATACAACAGAAACCTCTTATTCTCTCTCACTTTGATTATTTGTCACAGTGGCAGTCTCACTTTGATTATTTGTCACAGTGGCAGTAATACCAACATTTATTAATATAATGTGATGATTCTCAAAATACTTGTGACTATACTAAGTTCACCGAAAGCCTGTGAGATACATTCTAATGACAATAAATATTTATGCTTTACCATTAAGATTCAAATAGATCCAGTGATGTACCTGAAATTACACTTTCATGTAGAACTGACATTCAAATTAATTTTCTTTGACTAATGTTCTTTGTAATATAAAACAATGATTAAAGTCTATTTTTCCTTTTTAAAATCTTGATTCACATCTATCTACATAGAGATGATCAAAAGCCAGTGAAAATCTACTTTTTCCATTTTCTTTTCTCATGTTGTTGACTATTACAATAACAATTACGTTCATAGCTCCAAATAAATAACGATGCTACATCTTGCTGACTATGTTTTATTTACCTAAAATCCCGATAAACCGTTGATCAAGATAACCAGAATTTCGATATGTAGTCTTCTAATGCACATGTTTTCATT
Source organism: Panthera uncia (assembly GCF_023721935.1). Taxonomy (NCBI): domain Eukaryota; kingdom Metazoa; phylum Chordata; class Mammalia; order Carnivora; family Felidae; genus Panthera; species Panthera uncia. The sequence goes on from NW_026057584.1 coordinate 87,405,070, forward strand.
CATTAAATTTCACCCACATGTACTTCCAGCAGATTGATATATCAGATTATATCCAAATGAATCCACACTGTACTCAAAGAAGTTAATTTTTGTAACTCAGTGAAAAGCAATATTTTAAATAAGACTGAATATACTTTTTCCAACAGTTTATGATTCTTTTGGAGCAATCATTTACCAGTTTCCATGGAAAAGTGGAGTTTTTATTTTTTTTCTTAAATCGAAGGTTTGTGGCAACCCTGCAGTAAGCAAGTCTACTGGTGCCATTTTTTTTCGAACAGCCATTGCTTACTTTGTGTCTGTGTGTCACATTTTGGTAGTTCTTTCAATATTTTAAAACTTTTTTATGATTATATTTGTTATGGTAATCTGTGATACATGATTTTTGATGTTGCTATTGTGATTATTTTGGGGCACCATGAAACCACTTCTATAAGATGGCAAACTTAGTTAAGAAGTGTTGGGTGTGTTCTGTCTGCTTTACAGACTAGCCATTACCACATCTCTCTTGCTCTCTTTGGGCTTCCCTATTTCCTAATTCACAATAATATTGAAATTAGGCCAATTAATAATCTGATAATAGCCTCTAAGTGTTGAAGTGAAAGGAAGAGTCCTACATCCTTCACCTTAAATCAAAGCTAGAAATGATTAAACTTCATGAGGAAGGCACACTGAAGGTGAAGATGGGCTGGAATCTAGGCCTCTTGTGTCAAACAGTTAGCCAAGTTGTGAATGCAAAGGAAATATTCTTGAAGGAAATGAAAAAAAGCTACTCAGCACACAAATTAGAAGAAAGTGAAACAAGCTTATTATAGGGAGAATGTTTTAGTGGTCTGTAAGATAGAAAATCAAATCACCCACAACATTGCCTTAAGCCAGAGTAAGACCCTAAATTGCTTCAATTCTGTGAAGGGTGAGAGAGGTGAGAAAGCTAAAGAAAAAAAAGTTTGAAGTGAGTGGAGGTTCATGAGGGTTAAAGGAAGAAGACATTTTCATAACATAAAAGTACAATGTGAAGAAGCAAGGGCTGTTGTAGAAGCTGCAGCAAGTCATCCAAAAGATCTAGTTAAGATCATTGATAGAGGTGGTGACATTAAATAACAGATTTTTAAATGTAGACAAAACAACCTTTGTTGGAAGAAGATGCCATTTAGGACTTTCACAGCTAGAGAGGAGAAATCCATGTCAGGTTTCAAAGCTTCAAAGGACAGGCTGTCTTATTAGGAACTAATGTAATTGGTGTCTTTCAGTTAAAGCCAGTGTTCAAAATCCTAGGGCCCTTAAGAATTATACTAAATCTACTCTGTGCGCTATAAATAGAATAAGAAAACCTGGACGGCTCATTTGTTTACATTATGGTTTACTGGATATTTTAAGCCTAATGTTGAGACCTGCTCAGGAAAAAAGATTCTTTTCAAAATAGCACTGCTTGGAGTACCTGGGTGGCTTAGTCAGTTCTTTTGATTTTGGCTCAGGTCATAATCCCAGGGTCATAGGATTGAGCCCCACATTGGGTTCTGTGCTGGGTGTTGAGCCTGCTTAGGATTCCCTCTCTCCCTCTGTTCTCTCCCCTGCTTATGATATCTTCTCTGTCTCTGTCTCTGTCTCTTTCTCTCGTAAAAAAAAAAAAGTCACTGCTCGTCAACAATGCACCTGGTCACTCAAGAGTTCTAATGGAGATGTACAATGAGATTAAGGTTGTTTTCATGTCTGCTAACACACATCTATTCTGTAACCCATCAATCAAGGAGTAATTTAACTTTCATGTCCTATTATTTAAGAAATAGATTTCAGGGATGCCTGGGCAGTCACTCAGTTGAGTTCAAACCCTTCATAGGGCTCCACACTGAACAGTGTTGAGTGTGCTTGGAATTCTGTCTCTTCCTTTGTCTCTGCCCTGTCCCCCCTCTGTCCCCACTCTCTCACTCTCCCTCTTTCCCTCCCTCTCTCCTTCTCTCCCTCCCGCTCCCTCTCCCCCCTCCCCCACCTCTTTCAAATAAATTAACTTGAAAAATTTTAAAATAAATACATTTCATAAGGCTATAGCTGCCATAGACAGTAATTCTCTGATGGATCTGGGCAAGGTCCATTGAAACCCTTCACCATTCTAAGTGCCATTCAGAAAATTCATGATTCATGGGAAGAAGTCAAAATATAAGCATTCACAGCAGTTTGGAAGAAATTGATTCCAACCTTCCTGGGTGACTTTGAGGGCTTCAAGACTTCAGTGGAGGAAGTAACTGTGGATGTGGTAGATATAGCAAGAGAACTAAAATTATAAAGAGAACCTGAAGATGTGATGTATTGCTGCAATCTCATAATAGTTTAAATGGCTAAAGATTTGATTCTTATGGATGAGCAAAGAAAGTGGTTTTTTAAGATGGAATCCTCCTGATAAAGACTCTGTGAAGATTGCTGAAATGACAATAAAGGATTTAGAATATTACATAAACTTAATTGATAAAGCAGCAGGAGAGTTTGAGACGATTGATTCCGATTTTGGAAGAAGTTCCTCTTTGGGTACAATTCTATCAAACAGCATTGCATGCTACAGAGAAGTTTTTGTGAAAGGAAAAATCAATCAATGCAACAAACTTCATTGTTATCTTATTTTAAGAAATGGCCATAGCCACCCTAGCCTTTAGCAACCACCACCCGGATCAGTCAGCACCAGTTGAGGTAAGACTCTCCACTAGCAAAAAGGTAATGGCTCACTAAAAGCTCAGATAATGGTTAGCATTTTTTTATCCATAAAATTTTTTTTTTAATTTTATGTAAGTTTATTATTTTTTAAATTTATTTATTGTTTAATTTACATCCAAGTTAGTCAGTATATGGTGCAACACTGATTTCAGGAATAGATTCCATAATGCCCCTTACACATTTAGACCATCTCCCCTCCCACAACCCCTCCAGCAATCCTTTGTTTGTTTTCTTTATTTAAGAGTCTGTTATGTTTTGTCCCCTTCCCTGTTTTTATATTCTTTTTGCTTCCTTTCCTTCATGTTCATCTGTTTTGTATCTTAAATTCCTCATATGAGAGAAGTCATATGATATTTGTCTTTTTCTGACTAATTTCACTTAGCCTAATACCCTCTAGTTATATACCCTCATATAGTCTTTTTCTGACCAATTTCACTTAGCATAATACCCTCTAGTTCCATCCACGTAGTTGCAAATGACAAGATTTCATTCTTTTTGATTGCCGAGTGATACTCCATTGCGTACACACACACACACACACACACACACACCCCACATCTTCTTTATCCATTCATCCATTGATGGACATTTGGGCTCTTTCCATACTTGGGCTATTGTTGATAGTGCTGCTATAAACATGAGGGTGCATGTGCTACTTTGAAACAGCACACCCGTACCCCTTGGGTAAATACCTAGTATTGCAATTGCTAGATCATAGGGTAGTTCTATTTTTAATTTTTTGAGGACCCTCCAGACTCTTTTCCAAAGTGGCCGCACCAGTTTGCATTCCCACCAGCAATGTAAAAGAGATCCTCTTTCTCCACATCCTCACCAACATCTGTTGTTGCCTGAGTTGTTAACGTTAGCTAATCTGACAGGTGTGAGGTGGTATCTCATTGTGGTTTTGATTTGTATTTCCCTGATGATAAGTGATGTTGAATATTTTTTTATGTGTCTCTTCGCCCTCCGGATGTCTTCATTGGAGAAATATCTATTTATATCTTTTGCCCATGTCTTCGCCGGAGTATGTTATTTGGGTGTTGAGTTTGATAAGTTCTTTATAGATTTTGGATACTAGCACTTTATCTGATATGTCATTTGTGAATATCTTCTTCCATTCCATCAGTTGCCTTTTAGTTTTGCTGATTGTTTCCTTCACTGCAGAAGCTTTTTATTTTGATTAGGTCCCAAGAGTTCAATTTTGTTTTTGTTTCCCTTGCCTTCAGAGACATGTTGAGTAGGAAGTTGCTGTGGCCAAGGTCAAAGAGGTTTTCGCCTGCTTTCTCCTCCAGGATTTTGATGGCTTCCTGTCTTACATTTAGGTCACTCATCCATTTTGAATTTATTTTTGTGTTTGGTGTGAGAAAGTGGTCCAGTTTCATTCTTCTTCATGTCGCTGTCCAGTTTTCCCAGCACCACTTGCTGAAGAGACTGTCTTTGTTTCATTAGATATTCTTTCCTCCTTTGTCAAAGATTGGTTGGCCATATGTTTGTGGGTCCATTTCTGGGTCCTCTGTTCTGTTCCATTGAGCTGAGTGTCTGTTTTTGTGCCAATACCATACTGTCTTGATGATTACAGCTTGAAGTATGGGATTGTGATGCTTCCTGCCTTGATTTTCTTTTTCAAGATTTCTTTGGCTATTCGGGGTCTTTTCTAGTTCCATACAAATTTTGGGATAATTTGTTCTAGCTCTGAAGAATACTGGTGTTATTTTGTGAGGGATTGCATTGAATATGTAGATTGCTTTGGGTAGTATTGACAATTGAACAATATTTTTCTTCCTATCCAGGCACATAGAATAGTTTTCATTTTTTTGTGTCTACTTCCATTTCTTTCATAAGCTTTCTATAGTTTTCAGTGTATAGAATTTTGACCTCTTTGGTTAGATTTATCCCTGGGTCTTTTATTGTTTTTGGTGCAATTGTAAATGGGATTGATTTCTTGATATCTCTTTCTGTTGCTTCGTTGTTGGTGTATAGTAATGCAACCGATTTCTGTCCATTGATTTTATATCCTGCAACTTTGCTGAATTCATGGATCAGTTCTAGCAGTTTTTTTGGTGGAATCTTTTGGGTTTTCCATATGGAGTATCATGTTATCTGCGAAGTGTGAAAGGTTGACTTCCTCCTGGCTGATATGGATGCCTTTTATTTTTTTGTGTTGTCTGACTTCCAATACTATGTTGAATAACAGCAGCGAGAGTGGATATCCCTGTCATGTTCCTGATATTAGGGGGAAAGCTCTCAGTTTTTCCCTATTGAGGGTGGTATTAGCAGTGGGTCTTTCCTATATGGCTTTTATGATCTTGAGGTATGATTCTTCTATCCCTACTTTCTTGAGAGTTTTTGTCATGTTGTTAAATGCTTTCTCTGCATCTATTGAGAGGATCGTGTTGTTCTTGTCCTTTCTTTTATTGATGTGATACATAACATTGGTTGTTTTGCAGATACTGAACCAGCCCTGAATCCCAGATATAAGTCCCACTTGCTTGTGTTGAATAATTCTTTTAATATATTGTTGGATCCAGTTGGCTAGTATCTTGTTGAGGATGTTTGCATCCATGTTCATCAGGGAAATTGGTCTGTATTTCTCCTTTTTAGTGGGGTCTGTGTCTGGTTTTGGAATCAAGGTAATGCTGGCTTCATAGAAAGAGTTTGGAACTTTTCCTTCCATTTGTGTTTTTTGGAACAGCTTCAATAGAGTAGGTGTTAACTCTTCCTTAAGTGTTTGGTAGAACTCCGTGTAAAGCCATCCAACCCCGGACTCTTGTTTTTTGGAAGATTTTTGATTACTAATTCAATTTCTTTCCTGGTTATGGGTCTGTTCAGATTTTCTATTTCTTCCTGTTTCAGTTTTGGTAGTTTGTATGTTTCTAGGAATTTTTCCATTTCTTCCAGATTTCCCATTATTTTGGTGTATAATTGCTCATAATATTCCTATTATTGTTTGTATTTCTGCAGTGTTGGTTGTGATCTCTCCTCTTTCATTCTTGATTTTACTTATTTGGGTCCTTTCCTTTTTCTTTTTCATCAAACTGGCTAGTGGTTTATCAATTTTGTTAATTCTTTCAACGAATCACCTCCTGGTTGCATTGATTTTTTTTTTTTTTTTTTTTTTTTTTTTTTTTTTTTTTTTTTTTTTTGGTTTCGAAAGCTTTGATTACTGCTCTACCTTTATTATTTCCTGTCTTCTGCTGGTTTTGGGTTTTAATTGCTGTATAAGCAATATTTATTTGAGGTGTAAGGTTAGGTTGTGTGTCTGAGACCTTTCTTCCTTCTTGAGGAAGGCCTGGATTGTTATATACTTCCCTTTTATGACCACCTTTGCTGCATCCCAGAGGTTTTGTGCTGTGGTGTTATCATTTTCATTGGCTTTCTGATACTTCTTAATTTCCTCTTTAACTTCTTGGTTAGCCCATTTATTCTTTTTTTTTTTTTTTAACGTTTATTTATTTATTTATTTATTTATTTTAACGTTTTTATTTATTTTTGGGACAGAGAGAGACAGAGCATGAACGGGGGAGGGGCAGAGAGAGAGGGAGACACAGAATTGGAAACAGGCTCCAGGCTCCGAGCCATCAGCCCAGAGCCTGACGCGGGGCTCGAACTCACGGACCGCGAGATCGTGACCTGGCTGAAGTCGGACGCTTAACCGACTGCGCCACCCAGGCGCCCCAACGTTTATTTATTTTTGAGACAGAAAGAGACAGAGCATGAACAGGGGAGGGGCAGAGAGAGAGGGAGACACAGAATCTGAAACGGGCTCCAGGCTCTGAGCTGTCAGCACAGAGCCCGATGCGGGGCTTGAACTCACAGACCGTGAGATTATGACCTGAGCTGAAGTCGGACGCTTAACCGACTGAGCCACCCAGGCGCCCCCCATTTATTCTTTACTAGGATGTTCTTTAGTTTCCAAGTATTTGTTATCTTTCCAAATTTTTCCTTATAGTTGATTTTGAGTTTCATAGTGTTGTGGTCTGAAAATAAGTACCATATAGTATCAATCTTTTTATACTTGGTGAGGGCTGATTTGAGTCCCAGTATGTGATCCATTCTGGAGAATGTTCCATGTGCACTCGAGAAAAATGTGTATTCTGCTGCTTTAGGATCAAGTGTTCTGAATATATCTGTTAATTCCATCCAGTCCAGTGTGTCATTCAAAGCCATTGTTTTCTTGTTGATTTCCTGTTTAGATGATATGTCCATTGTTGTAAGTGGGGTGTCTTACCACTATTATGGTATTATTATCAATGAGTTTCTTTATGTTTGTGATTATTGATTTATAAATTTGGTTGCCTCATTTTTGGAGCATAAATGATTACAATTGTTAGAACTTCTTGGTGTATAGACCCCTTAATTATGATAGAATGCCCTTTTTCATCCTTTGTTACAGTCTTTATTTTAAAATCTAGGTTGTCTGATATAAGTATGGCCACTCTGGCTTTCTTTTGGTGACCATTAGCATGATAGATGGTTCTCCATCCGGTTATTTTCAGTCTGAAGGTGTCTGTAGGTCTAAAATGGGTCTCTTGTAAACAGCATATAGATGGATCTTGTTTTCTTATCCATTCTGGTACCCTATGTCTTTTGATTGGAGCATTTAGACCAATGACATCTAGAGTGATTACTGAAAGATATGAATTTATTGCCATTATGTCGCCTGTAGACTTGGAGTTTCTGTTAGTGCTCTATGGTCCTTTCTAGTCTTTGTAGCTTTTGGTATTTTTGTTTGATTGTTTTTTACATCTTTCCTCGTTTCACAGAGCCTCCCTTATTATTTCTTGCAGGACTGGTTCAGTGATCACAGACTCCTTTGATTTTTGTCTGGGAAACTTTTTATCTCTTCTTCTATTTTGAATGACAGCCTTGCTGGGTAAAGAATTCTTGGCTGCATATTTTTCCAATTTAGCACATTGAATACATCCTGCCACTCCTTTCTGGCCTGCCAAGATTCTGTGGCTATGTCTGCTGCAAACCTGATCTGTCGTCTCTTGGAGATTAACGACTTTTTTTTTCCCTTGCTGCTTTCATGATTCTCTCCTTGCCTGACTGTTTTGTGAATTTGATTATGATATGACTTGTTGATGGTCAGTTTTTGTTGAATCTAATGGGAGTCCTCTGTGCTTCCTGGATTTGGATGTCTGTGTCTTTGCCCAGGTTAGGAAAGTTTTCCACTATGATTTGCTCACATAAATTTTCTATCCCTTTTTCTCTCTCTTCATCTTCTGGGACCCCTATGATTCTGATGTTATTCCTTTTTAATGAGCCACTGATTTCTCTAATTCTTGAATCATGCTCTTTTGCCTTAGTCTCCCTCTTTTTTTCTGCTTCATTATTCTCCATAGGTTCTGTATATTGCTGATTCACTGCTCTGCCTAATCCGTACTTGCCACCGTGGCCACCATTCGAGATTGTAGCTCAGTTATAGCATTTTTTTATTTCGTCCTATCTTTAACTTGTTTTATCTCTGCAGCAAGTGATTCTAATCTATTTTTAACCCCAGCTAGTATTCTTCTTATCGTGATTCTAAAATTCTGGTTCACACATCTTGCTTGTATCAGTGTTGCTTCATTCCCTAGCTGTCATTTCTTCCTGTTCTTTCTTTTGGGGTGAATTCCTTCATTTTGTCATTTTGCGGGAAGAAAAAGAATTAATAAAGTAAAAAGAAAAAAAAAATAAATTAAAAATGAAAACAAAGAAATCAAATAAAGGATCCTACCTCCTATGTGTGTTTTGGTCTGGTTGTTGAAGGAAGCTTGATATATTAGAGAACAAAAGGGAAAGATACAAGAAAAAAAACAAAAAGAAAAAAATGTTTGAAATTTGAAAATGAATACAATAAAATAGAGTAAGATGAAATGATGAAAGTAAAATAGAATTTTAAAAATTTATAAAAAGTAAAAAATATAGAAAAATTAAAGAAAAATTTTTAATAAAAATGGTAAATACAGATTTTCTCTTTATTCAAGAATAAGAAAAGGGAAAAAAAAGGTTGAATAAAAGAACCAACAAACAGAATGAAATATGATTGAAATTACATCTGGTTTCCCGTAGAAGTCAAGGTATGAAGCACTTTTTGGTCTGTAAACTAAACAGGCGGAGAGACCTGTGGTGTTCCTAAAGAGTGAGATTGACCCAGTTAGGCAGGGCTTAGTGTAACAGTTCCATTTTCCAGTAGATGGCACTGCTTAGCTCACTGGGGTGGATTGTTGCGGTACATGTAGGTGTGTATGCACATCATAGGAGGGGTGAAAATGGCGTCACCCAGCTACCCAGTCTCTAGTATTGGGACTCTGTTCTCTCCACGACTGGCAATCAATCACTTCTTCTTTGTCTCTAGCTTCTGTCCACTCCCTGCTTCTACACCGTCTGTGACCAAGCTGCCAGATGGCACCTCCACCTAGTTTTATCTCAAATGGGGTTTTGTTTTCCAACCCCACACTTCTGAGGGATTGCGGCTTTGACTTGCTCCAACCTTCTGGGGAAGGGTCTCGCTGAGCAATTACCAGGTGCTGGCCCACCCCCAGGAATGTTCGCAATACTGCAATGCTGCAGATGTTCAGAGACTGTGGCTAGGTGCCAGCCTGCCCCAGAAAAAGTTCACACAATCTTGTAGCAGCAGTGTTTCAGTATTTATGGAAAATCACAACACACATCTGGAGCCAGGCTTTCCTCTTACTGTCATTGTTCTAGCACCAGTGAATGTGGTTGTTCTCCAGGGTCCACTGGGACCTTTGTGAGATGGCCACACAGCCTCTACCAAATGTCCTCCCATCAGGGGATCTGTCACTCCTCATGTAGCCTGAGGACCCCTCAGACCTTGCTATCTGATCCTGGGGATTCACCCTTCCAAGCAGAGCACCAACAGGTATCAAGCTGCACACTTCCAGACTATGCACTACCCCTGTATAGAGTTTTAATGGGATTGAAACCCTCTTCTTTCTCCTTTCTCCCTTTTTTGTTCAGGCTATGCAGCTGTTTCTACTTTTTCACTTTCTCTCCAGCAGCTTTTTTTTTTTTGGCGGGGGTGCTGTTCTCTTACTTCCCCCCGACCCCTGTCTCCATCCTCTCTCCACAAGCAAAAATAGCTATTTTCCCTCCGTGGCTTCTCTCTCCCGTTTTTCACCTTTCTGTACTGTGTATCTGCCAAGTCCTGTGGTTCAGGCTGTGGAGATTTTTGTGTTAATCCTCAAATCAGTTTTCTAGGTATGCAAAATGGTTTAGTGTTGATCTGGCTGTATTCAATGATGAGAGATGCAAAAAAAAAAAACACAAAAAACAAAAAAAAACCATCTTTCATGTTCCACCATCTTGGCTCCTCTCTTAGTAAAGTTTTTTTTTTTTTAAATTAAGCTATGTGGAGTCTGTTTTTATACATAATGCTATTATACACTTAATAGACCATAGTACAGTGTAAACATAACTTATATATGCACTGGGAAACTAAAATTTTATTTGATTTATTGTAATATTTGCTTTACTGTGGTGGTGTTGAACTGAACCCATGATATCTCCAAGATATGTTTGTATACACTATAGCAGGAGCATGCATATAAGGAGAATTGGTGACAAGATCTTCTATTTCAAAATGTGTCCTCCTGGCAGCTTAATTTCCTGGTCTCTGTCACAGATACTTTGGGCATGTATTTTCATTGACTCCAATTAAATGTCAGGTTCATAATTTACTGACATTCTTCCCTCTTCTATGGCATGAGAAAAAAATTATTGTCACATTTCCTTCAATTGATGTCTTAAATTGCAATTAATTTTGTTACAGTGTTGATCAAATAAGTCTATAAGTGTTCAGTGTTCTTCTCAAAATATACTTTTCATCTTCTAGAGGAGCTTCCAATCAGCATGATTGGATGTCAAACTTGTCCCTCCCATGGGCTTTTCGCAAGTAATGTTTTATTGGTAATTTCTGTTATCTTTATATCTCCTGTATGGCCATCTAGCTTCATTGTGTCTTCACTTCTTTTGTAATTATTGATTCAGTGTTAGTTTCAGTAGAGCATTTGCAAAACGTTTTTTTTTAAATAATTCCATTATGGAAGCTTATAATGTTCTTTAGAAAGAAGCAAGGCCCATGTGGGGGCACCTGGGTAGTTGAGTGATTTGGTTGAGCATCTGACTCTTGATTTCTGTTCAGGTCATGACCTCATAGTTGTAAGATTAAGCCCAGTGCCAGGCTCCCCACTGAGCCTAAAGTCTGCTTGGGATACTTTCTCTTGGGCACTGCCCCACTCACATGTGCTCTCTATCTCTCAAAATAAATAAATAAACATTTAAACAAAAAAATGAAGAAATAGTCAAGGGCCCATTTAATGACCACAAGCTGAAATTACCAACAATGTAAAAATTTGTTGATTCCTTTTGGAAGTAGTGTGGTAGTCACTAATACAGTTGTTGCACATAAATTAAAAAAAAGAGTTTTCTCAGATTTGTTCACTAAAATTATCTTTGATGCTTTATGGAATTTTAACTTACTTTAGTGCTGGTTAATGTATCTTAAAACTCTAGCCATTAGAGCAAAATGTAGGGAAATATAGTTCAACCTTCAGGTTACCAAAATGAATGATCAAATGCTTCATATGACTTAAAGTAATTAAACTAGTTTATGAAACATTACTCCCAGTTCATGAAATGGTTTAATAAAAGTTAGGAAGTGTTGTGCTTTTGTATCAAATGTAGGTTGATCTATTTATTCTTCAACATTTACTTTTTATAAGGAAGTATTACTACACTGAATTTTAAACAATCTTGCATTTATAGTAAGAGTTCTATTTTTGTATGTGTTATTGTGAGATTATAACTTCCTATGTCTGAGTAGATTTTCTGTAAGTAGTAGGTATATACTAAGGCTATGCAATTGTCAAATTTGATACTGAATGATATAGATGTAGAAGTGTTTTTTTTAGAACTCGTCAAATGGTTTCACATCTAAAGGGAATTTCTTTATGTTTTCCATATGCTTCTTTCTTTTAAAATTTTTATTTAAATTTCAGTTAGTGAACATACAGTGTAGTATTAGTTTCATGTGTACAGTTTAGTGATTCAACACTTACATGCAACACCGGGTGCTCATCACAAGTTTTCTCCTTAATCCCTATCCCTGCCCCCATTGCAAGTAACCATCAGTTGTCTGTAGTTAAGAGTCTGTTTCTTGGTTTGCCCCACTTCACCCTGGTCTCTTTTTGCCCCCAGTTTTTTTTTATTTCTTAAATTCCATATAAGAGAGAAATCTCATATCTCTTCGTCTTTTTCTGACTTATTTTCCTTAGCATAATACTCTCTAGCTCCATCCATGTAGTTGCAAATGGCAAGATTTCATTCTTTCTTATGTCTGAGTAATATTCCATTGTGTGTATAAACACACACACACACACACAGATACATACATACATACATACATACATACATACAGTTGATGGAAATTTAGGCCCTTTCCATAATTTGTTGTGGGTCATACTAGTATAAACATCAGTGTGCATGTATGCCTTCGAATTAGTAGTTTTGTTTCCTTTGGATAAATACCTAGTAGTGCAATTGCTGGGTCATAGCATAGCTCTATTTTTAACTTTAACAACCTCCACACTCTTTTCCAGAGTGGCTGCATCAGTTCGCATTTCCACCAACAATGCAAGAGGTTTCCCCTTTCTCCATATCTTCTCTAACACCTGTTGTTTCTTGTGTTATTGATTTTAGCCATTTTGACTCCTGAGGTGATATCTCATTGTAGTTTTAATTTGTATTTCTCTCATAATGAGTGATGTTGAGCATCTCTACATGTGTCTATTGACTACATATATGTCTTCTTTGAAGAAATGTCTATTCATGTCTTCTGCCCATTTCTTAACTAGATTATTCATTCTTGGGTGTTGAGTTGTATAAGTACTTTTTATATTTTGGATACTAATCTTTTATCAGATATGTCATTTGAAAATATATTCTCCCATTCACTACGTTGCCTATGTTGCCTTTTAGTTTTGTTGATTATTTCCTTCACTGTGCAGAAGCTTTTTATTTTGATGAAGTTAAAATAGTTTAGTTTTGCTTTTGCCTCCCTTGCCTCAGGAGACATCTTGTAAGAGATCGCTATGGCTGGTATAAATATGGTTAATACCTGTGTTCTCCTTTAGGATTTTAATGGTTTCCTGTCTCACAATTAGGTCTTTCATCCATTTTTGAACTTTTGTGTATGGTGTAAGAGAGTGGTCCAGTTTCACTTTTTTGCATGTTACTGTCCAGTTTTTCCAACACCATTGTTGAAAGACTGTCTTTTTCCCCTTGGATATTCTGTGTTGCTTTGTCAAAGATTAATTGACTATATAGTTGTGGGTTTATTTCTAAGTTTTCTATTCTGTCCCATTGATCTGTGTCTGTTTTTGTGCTAGTACCATACCATTTTGATCAGTACAATTTTGTAATATAACTTGAAGTCCAGAATTGTAATGCTTCCAGCTTGCTTTTCTTTTTTAAGAATGCTTTGGCTACTTGGGGTCTTTTGTGGTTTCATACAGTTTTCAGGATTGTTTGTTATAGTTCTTTGAAAAAATGCTGTTGGTATACTGATAGGGATTGCATTAAATGTGCAGATGGCTTGGGGTACTATAGACATTTTAACAGTATTTGTTCTTTTGATCCATGAGAATGGAATGTCTTTTCATTTCTTTGTGTCCTCTTCAATTTCTTTCACCAGTATTTTATAGTTTTCAGAGGACAGGCCTTTCACCTCTTTAAATAGGTTTATTCCTAGATATCTTATGGGTTTTTGATGCAATTGTAAACGGTACTGATTCCTTTATTTCTCTTTCTGATGCTTCATTACTGGTGTATAGAAATGCAACAGATTTCTATATGTTTGTTTTGTATACCATGATTTTACTGAATTTGTGTATCAGTTCTAGCAATTTGTTTGGTGGAGTCTTTCAGGTTTTCTAATTAAAGTATCATGCTACCTGCATTGAAAATGAAAGTTTGACTTCTTCCTTGCTAGTTGGATGCCTCTTATTTCGTTTTGTTGTCTGATTGCTGTGGATAGGACTTCCAGTACTATGTTAAATAACAGTTGTGAGAGTGGACATCCCTATCTTGTTCTTGACTATAGAGTTCCCCATTGAGGATGATATTAGCTGTGGACTTTTTGTATATTGCCTTTATTATGTTGGGGTATCCTTCCTCTAAACCTAATTTTGAAAGTTCTTATCATGCATGGATAGTGTACTTTGTCAAATGCTTTTTATACATTTATTGAAATGATCTATTGTTCTTATCCTTTGCTTTATTATGGTGTTTCACATTGATTAATTTGTGAGTACTATACCGCTGTGAATCCCAGAAATAAATCCCACTTGATCATGTTGAATAATTCTTTTAATGTATTGTTGGATTCAGTTTGCTAGTATTTAATTGATAATTTTTGCATCCATGTTCATTAGGGATTTTGTCCTGTAGTTCTCTTTTTTTAGTGGAGTCTTTGTCTGGTTTTGATATCAGGACAATGCTGGCCTCATAGAATGAATTTGGGGGTTTTCCTTTATTTTCTATTTTTTGGAATAGTTTATGAATAGGTACTAAATCTTCTTTAAAAGTTTGGCTGAATTCATCTATAAGACTATGCATCCCTGGACTTCTGTTTGCTGGGAGATTTTTTATTACTGATTCAATTTCCTTTCTGATTATCGGCATGTTCAAGTTTTCTTTTTCTTTAAGGGGGTTTCTTAAAAATTCTCCAAGTGGGTTTTGAAGTGATGAAATAGATACCATTGGTTTGTTAATCTTTTTAGACTACTGGGACATCATTAAGTGTTTCAAGAATGGGAGTTTTTTAAATTGCTGCTATGAAGCATATAAGTTTGTTTTGTGGTGTGTGTGTATGTGTGTGTGTGTGTGTAAATGTCAAACTTTGGCCTGGAGAATAGCTTATTTAACAGGAAAAATTCTTCCTTCATTTTGATATCAATTAATCTGCCCTCCTTTTTCACCACAGCATTACAAAAGCCTCAGTCCTACATCTCAGTCCAATGTGCTTTGTTCTTCTTTACTACCCTTTCAATTTCAGGAATCTGAGAAATGGCAGTTCCGTTGGGTAGAAAAGCTCAATGGAGAATCTGGAATCTTATCTCCTTGAGCTCTAACATATTTATAAAACAATAATAGTCTAGGTATTACCCCATGATTTTTCTCTGTGGCAGCTTTTATTTTAGCCACAAACAAATACTGTACTGCAGAGTTTATAGATACTGACTTTTGCTAGATTTTGTGTGCATAAAAAGTTGAAAGGGAAGTATTCAACAACTGTGAAAATAGATTGCTTTCAGAGATGTGTATTAGAAAACATGGGCCAAGCAGAGGAAGAACTGTGGGTCACAGAGAGGTCTGCTCGGTCAAGTCTGCATATTTAAAGTGTTACCACCAGACACTAAAGGGAATGATTCACAAGAAAATAGAGCAGCCAGATAATTATTAGAAGATGGACTAGCAAAAATGAGTCCATGCTAGAGAGACTTGGCCCGAATTGACGGCTGTATAAAAGTTAGAAGCAACCCAGGCCTTGAAAAGGGAAGTCATAATGTTAGAAACCAATTTTAGAAACTAAACGGAAAGTGTTGGTGTTCAAAAAAAGATATACCCAACCACCAGGAGACAAAAAGGGAGTAGAAAAAAATGGAAAGTGTAGTCTCTGTGAGGAGGTCATAGATTTTCTTTTTTAGCTCCATGCCCTGAAGTATACTGGCTTTAGGAACAAAAAGATAATGCCCTATTTGAAATCTGAAGGGAATTAAAATGCAGTGCAGCATTTCCTCTTCTGTTTTTAGTTGCAGCCTCTGGGCACCTGCCAACCACCAGTAAAAAGCTCCCTATCTCAGGGTATATAATTCTGGTATGAAATAGGTAGCCAGTACAAATGAAAACCTTGACCAGGACTTTTATATTTACACAGATCTGTTTCCTTGTTTTGTGTGTGTTGAGTTAGAAATATAGTGGAATATTTAGACCTCAGGAGTGATAATTTCTGTTGTCTAAGAGGGAGTGTGAAATTAATATGCTCATACCAAGATAAATGTAGGTACTCTGAAGGCACACCAAATGTTTCTTCCATTGGGTTATTTACTTACCAGCCTTTTAAAAGAGTAAAAATGCACTGTCAGAAGCCTTTGTAATGTTTTCATATTTGAATATATGAAGGACTGATGTGAATCTTCTGATAGAAAGCTACAAATCATTTAGATGAGCTTTAGAAGAACTTTGAATGTATATAATACCCGACATCAATCAGCACAATTTTATGGTCCATTTCATAGTTTCTGGTTTGTGTTCAGTCTCCACTTGAACTCTCAATGACCAGCTTCATCATATAAGTGTGTGTGTGTGTGTGTGTGTGTGTGTGTGTGTGTGATGCATTCAGAGCATCTGTTCTTTGAAGGACTACCCTGTAATTCTCTTTTAATCTTCTGGTTCAGAAAGTACATGAAAACACATGTCTATGTTTGAGACCTAATGAGGTTATGATAAATTTCTGTTTGTGTTTGTGGAGGGCCAGAAGAGAGGGAGCGTGAGAGAAAGCAAGAGTGAGCACATACATTGAAGAATGACTAACCACTTTTGAATATATATGTCTTGCTCCTATCATCTTAAGATATAAGATACAAAGTGAGAATTTAAAAGGGAAAAAAAATGCATACCTTTGATGCCTTTATAGCATAAAGCATAAATCTGGGTAGAAAACAAACATTAGATCTGTTTTCCTGGCAAATGGTAGGTGAAAATCAAGATATCTTTCACAGTCATGAAGTAATATTGATGATAGAAGCAGGCAAGCAGTTAGGAACCCAAATCCTTAAACCTTGATCTATTGCAACAATGACAAGCAGATGACAGCCTGACTATGTGGACCTCAGCCTGAGTAGAAGAGGTTTCAAGCAGTTAACACAGTCATGTAGCTGTAGTCACTTGTGATAATATCAGTTAATGGTACCCTCATTTGAATAGGGGATTCTGATACATTGTGGTTTAAAATTTGGATTTCAGGTGAGAAAAAGAAAAACAAACTCATTTTCAGGGCTGACTTAATTTTGTTTATTAAAGTTGCAAATAGCATTTACCCATAATTGGTTTATCAAATAAATGTATGGACATATACTTACATAAATGCACCTGTGTACCAAAACAGAGAATGCTTCCTCTCAGCATTTGGTTCTCATGAAAAGATGCAAACAGGTCGGAATATTATTAAATATAATTATAAGGAAGAAAACATAAAGACAAGTCTATTTGCTTTCTTTCTCTCTATAAAAAATATGCTCTATCTTTTATTATATACTAATAGATTATGAAAGTATTAATCAACATTTTTTAAGAAAATAAACCTAATATCGAAATTTTCACAGGTTTTGTTTTCAATTAAAGTGTCAGTTGGTTATTATGAAGCTTCGGAGTCTTATTTTATTTCTTGTTAATGTACATTTGCCCTCTTAGATATAGGACTGTGGGTAAGTGAAGTCTTCCTGTTTGTCTGAGGGGAGGAAGCTCAATTGATGTAGGCACTCATCTAATAAGATGATTTTTGTATATGCCACACCTTTACAATATTTTTTGACTGTGGGCTGTTCACCTTCTCTTCTAATCCTAAATAGCTCTTCTGAAAATTTATGTCGTTAGATATGAAGGGTCCCAGAAAAGGTAGCATGTTGTTCTAGAGAAAATCCATTAATATGAAAGAATGATTCAGTGCCCTATTGAGAGTAAAGAGTTACATTCATCTTTGCATATGAACACTCATCCTTTGTGTCAGAAGTTAATACTGTTTTATCTGTTCTCTGATATTACTTAAAAGACCAATACTGTTCATGCTAGGGAAAAAAAAAGGAAAATGAATTAGAGTGAGTAGTTAAAATGAGTTTTCTATCTTCTCACTTGGACATAGTAATGAAAATGTATATTTCAAATCACATCGCTAATTCTTGTTATTTCCTAGACTAGAAAATGGTTGGTTAGGCCTGTATCATTGATTAGTAGGATGGCTTAATTGAGCTTAAGACTAATGCAATATTCAGTTAAAAATAAACTATCAGGAGCCCAAAATACATCTGGGAAAATGAGTCCCCAAAATGGCTACATCTTGAAACCTACAAATTCTATTTGATTTCTGAACAGATGGCTTTTATTTAAATGTGAAACCAGTGCTACTGATATGATCATCTCTTTGGCCAATGAATATGTGGATTATGACCATTCAACTAGTTGAGCTCTTTTAAAGGTATTTACATGATCACAAGGGAAATGATACAGATATTTTAAACACTGTGAATTTATTCCTCCCAAGCTAGTCCAATAAGCAAATGTTTTTTTTTTTTTTTTTCTTCTATCAGCTAGTATACCTTATGGGTGAATGGCTGAGGATAAAATTGGCCGCACAAACAGTGACTTTTCTAGTCTGTTACACTCCAGTCAGGGACCAGCAGTTATAATTCCAGTTTCCAAAAGAAGGAACATAATTAAGTATAGTGGAATGTCATTGTAAGATCTATAATGTCTCTACCTCACGCACTTATCCTATGCTCCACAAAAAATTTGACATCTCTATACTGAATAGGTTTTATTCTCTTTAGATTTGATTTTAATTATAAACCTCAGTATGTCAGAACAGAAATGGTGCATAATGGTTTGACCATGTTGAATCATTTACATTGTCTAATTCATCCTTATGTAACATGACCAGCTTGCTTTGCAAAACAGATCAAAATTTAATTTCTTTAAATTGTCTTTCTATATTGACTTTGGTGTGCTCTTGGTTAAGCAGCAATCTTTTCTGAGAAATGGTTTATTGTTGCAACATTTTAAGCAAATCAATTACCTTCCTGTAATGCAATAATATTACAATATGCAGGCAACCATAGCTTCCATTGTACACGACACAGTCGATTTTATGAAGCTGTAAACATTAATATCAATGCTATTTAGTCTGTAGTAATACAATTTGAAAAGGAGATATTGGCCAAGTTATGTTAATATGTTATATGAAAAAAGCTTGGTATGTCAGGAGCTCCTTGGAAAACAGACATACAGGTTTCATTCAGGTTTAGAGGTTAAATTAAAGAGTCAGTACTATGTGGGGAAATATTGAGGTGATAATATCGCATCTTTCTTTGCACTAGGAAATGACTTAGTTCAAGAAGTAGACTCCCTCCTCAATGTGTTCTAATTATTGGTAGGGTAACTCTCCTAGGTATGCCGCTATGTTCTATAGCCAAATCCATCCAATAAAGCTGTGTTCACCGCCTTCTCACCCCATGTTTTTTGGATTTTTTTTCTGACATGCCTTGTTAGAAATGCTTAACTAAGTTCATCTCTTTAGACATAAATCAGATTATGACATTTCTTTGCTTAAAACCCATCAGCGGCTTCCTATCAAACCTAAAACAGAATGTGAACATCTTGATATTGCTATAAGGCCTCACATGGCCCATCCAGTCCTGCCTTGCTTCTCCTAAGTTTTCTCTTCACCTCTCCACTTTCTGCTCTGTGCTCTAGTGGGCTTTCTCTAGTCCCTCAAAATACCATATTAATTTCTGCCTCATTAATTCCTACTTTGTATTTACTATTCTCTAGGCTTAAAATGCTCTGTTTCACAGGTACTTTTCTTCTGTTGTTTGAGCATCAATTCAAAGGATACTTCCTAAGAGAGATCATCTCCTAATCACCTTATCTAATATTTATCCCTTCCCTAATGCTTAATCTTCTGTATATAGTTATTCTCTTTCATTTTCTTTTTGACACTTGATATTATCAGGGTTTTTTTGTTTGTTTGTTTGTTTTTGCTTGTCTGTTATCTGATGAGAGTAGAGACATTGACTTGTTCACTGCTGTATCCTTAGCACCTAGAAGAGTGCATATGGGAGATATTCAACAACCATTTATTGACAGAGAAGTGAATGAAGAAAAAATACATATTCTAAGTAAGCATTAGAAGATATCATTACCCAGGGGCCAGAGATGGAATTAGTTGGCAGATGGAAAGAACAATTCTCTCCTGTCCTGACACCTTTCTGCAATAAATCCTATAACTATTAATCAGTCAGCCTTATTTAGAAAATAGTCATAGACATTAGCTATACTTGAAGCCATTACTTCATCACTTATATAATGGTACTTTCTGCTAGAAAATCAATATTCCTGGACTGTTATTACAAAGACCTTGGTTTCCTCTTATATAATTGCAATTCTAAATAATCAGATTGCTATTATTAGAATGACAATACTTTTGAGATTTTATCTTAAAGTTCACAATAACTCCCTTTTATTCACTAGTGGTTTAAATAGTGTTCAGGCAATATATCATTATTTTTCACAGTAAATTGCATGAGATCTTACGCAGTAGCTTTGAAATTACTGCTTGTCGTCACCACTATATACAACCACATAAACAGTATGTGGTTTGTACAGTAGATCATTTTTCTTGTTTATATTCAGCAAGCTCTCAGTGCTACACACTAACACCAGCTGTTAAAAAAATGACAGTAGTATTTTATCTCTTACTACTAAGATCCTTTATGTAGAGAAGTTTTTTCTAAACAGTATATGTTGCTGAATAATGATAAAGATTGATATGATAAATAGTGGTATATTTTTTCAGAATTCATTTGCAATGTAAATGGAGTGTAATTAGAAAAATTACAGAAAAAATCAACTATAGGAAAAGTCAGAACCCATACCTAAATTCAAGTTGGTTTTATGATCTGGGAATATCTGAAGGATGGAATAAAGTTCTTATCTCAGAGGTTGTTCAAGGTGAATTCTAAAGAGCTATATGTGTAGGTCTTACATATAAGAATCTAAAACAAGGATAAGTTTCAATATCAACAAATCTTCATTGTGGGCTCTTTTCACTCTTTGCTCCCTTTCTGCTGTTCTTTTTTCCCCCCTTTCTCTATGAGAAAACCTCAAAAATAAGAAACATTATCTTTCATATCAAATAGAAGTTCTGAAAAAAATGCATGTGGCCTAAATAAAAATGGAATAACTTTCCCAAAACCGTTGTCTCTGTTTAGAAAGTACAAATATACTTGATTAAACTAATCACACAAGCACAGTTGGCAAGTTTCTTTAAGTCTTTGTATCTCTCTGGTACTTAGGTACTACATCAAAATAATTAAAAGATATGTAATCGCTTGATGCAAGGCTATGCCACAGGGCAAGCCTTAAGGTCAATGTCATCAAACATGTTTTAGGGGGGACAAATGTCTGATACAACTCTACAGACTGAGTGCCTTCCAGATAATTTAAAACATTCTACTATGTCAGAATCTAAAATACTTTGTGCTTTAGACAAACATCTGGGGTTAAGAATTATGCACACTAAAAAATGAAATGTGTTTAAATTATTATTTGTTATTAAATATTAGGTATTTATATGTGGCTGTAAACAGAAGGGAAATAGTACTTGAATTCAGAAAATTAGTATAAACCTTATGTTATAGATACTTTGTTTTTCTGATAACAACTATAGTCCTGAGTCTTCTAGCTCCCAGTAGCTCAACCAGTACTCTTACATATACACCTGGATGATTTCAGTTGACTTAGATTTTTTTCCAACTCTAATTTAATCCTGACAACAAAGACTTATTGTAAAGCAAGTTAGAGGGTTTCCATATTACACATACACATATTGACAATTTCTAAATTACATATATTCAAGTCAAATTGTATATCATATATTGAAATGTTTGAATATATTGTTTATATAAATGCATTTGTACATGTATTTGTATAAAAACCTTCCAAAATCAATGACTGTTCCTTTGGTGGAGGGAAGCTCTCTAGAAAGACTTTGGCTCTTTTATATCTATATTAATTATACATTTAAAAATATATTCTCCAACTTCTATGCTATGTTAATGTTCCATTGATATTCTCTAAATAGTGGTTTCTTGTAAGTAACACTTAGAGGTCTTTTAACTAGTTCCCTTATCAGGAATTTGTCCCCAATTCCCCTGGACAACCACAGCAGATGTTAATAAAATCTACTTAACACATTATGAGAAGAACCTCATAGCTTGTCTCTTAGACCTATTTCATCTTCGTTTATACCCAAAGCTAACACACTTGGATTTTTTGTCTCTTAGTCAAAGCAGTCCAGAAAGCAGCCACTGGACAGAGAAGAGTAAGTAGAGAATCTAGGGCATGAGCTGTGAGAGGTGATGACTAAGAAGGAAGAAAGTCAAATGGTGGAGGTCAGTACTACAACTTTCAAAAAGCACATATCTGCTTTAGCGAGAGACCTCATCTGGGCCTCTGATTTTATCACAATGAGGGATAAATCACAGAGCAGACATCAGAGTAATAAATCTAGGGGACATATAAATTACATATGTATATAAGGAGAGTTAGATTATAGCCAGTCAAGATTTAATTTATTCAACATACTCTATGTAAGGTTGGAAAGTCTATATCATAATATTTAGACATATTTACAATAAAATTAGGTGCAAATTTTTAAAGTTTAGCCTGTAAAGGATCTATTTTAGTTACCTTTAAAATTGAGTTTTCCAGTTGTTTATTCACTTTGGTATGAACAAGTAATAAGATGTATGGTATGTAGGTGTCCGATAATGTTTATTAACTAAATCTAGTTCAATTTATTGACAGATTTACATGGGTGAATGAAATAAATCCATAATAATGACAAATAAATGAGGAGTTACTACTTTTCCCCCAACAATTGTGACCAGAATTGGAGGAATTTTCTAGAAAATGTCTGTATGCATATTGATGCTGTGAGGGCCAGAAATTTTTTTTTCTTTGTTGTATCTTTATGAGGAAGAAACTACAAGCAGAAGATAAAGTAAATAACAAATCTGCCTTAGAATATCCCTTGGAAGACTGATAGAAAATAAACACCTTAAGTGTTTCATTCATTTTCGTGTATAGTAAGTAGAGGGATTATTAGTCATAGCATGGAAAGAAGCAATAAAGTTCTACCCCAAAACAAATCAAATCAAAACAAAACAAACAAAAACCTCCCATACTTGGTATCTACTCAGTCTGCTATTGAGAAATTGTTTAAAATTTATTCATCTGCTTCTATTTGCAGTTAACTACCATTCTTGATATTGTAGGACCCAAAAGTGGAAGTCACAAATTTCTCCTTGACTCTGATTTCTAAAACCTTCCAGAAACTGTACAAATGCACACACAAATATAATTTAATTTTCTCTACACTGTTAAAATACTCTTATTTTTTTAATTTTAATTTATAATTGAAGTATAGCTGACATATGCTCATTAGTTGCAGGCACAATTTAGTTACATTAGTGATGTGACAATCCTATATGTTACAAAATGGTCACAACAATTAAGTATAGTCTTAACTCCCATTTCTTTTTTATGTACTATATTCTAAGACAGGCAGGAACTGTAGACACTAGTGACTTTGGAAAAGTAATACTGTTCTGAACAGCTTGGTCACAGAATTAAATGTAGTGATGATTTACTCTTCCAATAACCATTCACTGGACACTGATACTGTTCCAGGTACCTTAAAAACTATACTCTTAGTGGGTTTATGCTGGTAATAGGCCAGAACTACAATTAAATCAAGTAGGGGAGAAAGTAGAAGGCAGTATGAGTAATATTTTAAGAAGCACTTCATTTCTCTAATTCTGACAAACTTCTGATTCCACCTATTCTAGAGAGATAATGGGGTAGAAAAAGTGGGTATAGGAGAATTGTTCTCTTTTCAAGGTAGGATTAAGAAGCAGAGTAGAAAACAGACAAACATGGGAATTAGAGAAAAGCAATCAATGCTTAAACATTAGAAAAAGAAGTTAAGAAGAAAAATGAATTGGTAGGAAACAGGTTGTAGTAAATTTTGGAAGGCTCAAGAAGACAACTGAAGGAATGCTAAAAGTAAAAGAATAAAGACAAACGGTTTAGAAAAGAGACATGAGCCCCACCAGACTATGAAAAGAGAGTCTTGGGATGTCAGGATGAAACATAATCAAGGCAAGAATGAGGAGTTCAGAACTTGTCAGAGTGACAAAGGGCTTTATAAATGGTAATAAAGATAGTGCAGTACATGGCTGGATAAGAGGTAAAAGCATAAGGAAGAGAACTGGAGAATCTGAGTTGAAATTAGCAGCTCTCTTAGTGTTATTGTCACAGTAAAATAATATGTGGTGCTTCACTGATAATCAGAATTTATTGGATCAAGAATTTGAAAACTGCTTTGTAGATTAAGTGGATTTATGGGATTTTGCCTTTATACTGTGAGACCTGGAGACAGACTGCCATTGCCTAATTATTTTTGTCTTTTCTTTTAAGTGGGGTCTGCCCATAACTCACCACCAAAAGAAAACTTTTCATATGCTGCTGAAGAGAAACACTGATTGAATAGAGTTTTGCTCAAGTCATTTTCATTTAAAGTTGTAGAAATGTCTGTTATTATCTTTAAAACAGCATTTCTTTAAAGAGACAGTGTGGGGACACCTGGGTGGCTCATGTGGTTAATCATCGGACTCTTGATTTTCACTCAGGTTATGATCTCATGATTTGTGAGTTAAAGCTCTGGGTCAGGCTTTGCACTGAGTGTGGAGCCTGCTTGAGATTCTCTCTCTCCCCTTCTCTGTCTTCCCCTCCCCTGCTTATGCTCTCTCCTTCAAAAAAAATAAATTAATTAAAAAAATAAAGAGACTGTATGCACAGCAGTTTAAAACAGCTTTACAGGTGAACTGCTTGGTCTGGAAGACTTGCTTTGACACATGCAAACTGCAGCTTTGGAACAGACACTCAAAATCTCTGTCTCATTAAATCTATAAAAATGTGAATAATTATATTTCCCGTTGGGTTGTATGAAGATTAAATGATTTATAGAGTTGCCAGAATTAGGAAAGAAATAGAATGAAAAAAAAAAAAAAACCCAGCTAAACTTGAATTTCAGATAAACAGCAGTATTGTCTATCAGTAATACTCATACTTAACACAAGATGAAGTTATACTAAAAAAACCATTCTATGAAATTAAAATTGAACTCACTTTTCTATTTCCTTTGCTAAATAAATGTTTGCTATTTTGTTTATTTCTAATATTTTATCTGGCATCTCTACTTAATATATGTAAAGTACTTGTAAAAACGGTCCGGCTACTTAGCACTATATAGGTGTTTGTCTCCCCTCCCCCCGTCCAGTGATCAGTGGGGGGAAAACAAAAACAAAAACTTAATATGGCATATCAGTTCCTTTTCATTTAAATAACTCTATCCAGAAGCAATCCAATATTTAAATTCTTATATTCATTTTCTCTGAAAAGGTGTATGAGTGACCAGGGAATACACAAGCATTTAATCAACTGTTTCCAACTTCCCAGAGTTCCTTGAAAAAATAATGCTACAGGAAGATATATTTTAGCTTTAAAAGACCCTCAGTTGTTGCATCCTATTGGAGACAATGATAGTGACAATGAGAAATCTGCTAAAAATCTTCCACAAAATTTATTGTACAATTACAGCAATAAAGAAGGAAAAATATTTGAGATATAAAAGATCTAAGAGGAAACCTATTCCAGTTAGGAATTACACCTAGGTACTTTCTAACTGAAAGCCAATTGTCCATTAGATAAAAATGAGAATAACTAAAGTTCCTTCTCTTTTCTTCCAGATCATCTTTCTTCTCTTATGTTCTTGATTTTATGATTGAGACTCTGATTTTTTTTGCCTTAGTTGAATATCACCCCAAACCCACCAATATGCCAGAAATTAACTGATTCTGGGTCATTGTTTTTAGTTCAGTGATAGTAATTTTATGAAGGACGCTTAAATGTGGAAAGTATTCCAGAGCCAAAGAAAGGAGTTAGTTAATATTGATGCTTTAAGCAAGTAGGTATTTTAGGCCAGATGATCTATCTGTATACTTTTGCCTCACATAAGATGCATTCAAAACCATGATGTAAAAGCCTAGCTCATTGCTAGATTCTTCCTTTAAAAAGTGAAATTAAAAAACAAAAAGTGAAATAATATCCTGCATCAAATAATACTGTCTTTTTGCATTCTTTTTCTTTTAAAAATTACCTCAAATAATATTTCATTTTGCTTTTAGACATAAACCCTGCTTTTCTTTTTTCTTTTCTTTTTTTCTATAAGAAGAGTCAATAATATTGTTTCAAGTTTATACATGGAGAAATTATAGCATGGAAAAGTAGCTTGACGGTGATTACCCAGATGGAGGCGGGACTTAAACTGAGATCTAATGAACCCTAGTCCATTGTCAATAAGATTCTCTATATGGAAATAATCTGTTGCGATGACAGAAGGAGGGATAGGTTATTAGTAGGGCACTCAGCTGGTTAAAAACAAAGGCAACATAACATGTTCATAGGAACTGAGGATAATATATATATATATATATATATATATATCTCTTCTTATAGCTTTCATGAACATAATTCAATGGAATTTAATAGGTATGTATTGAGCACCTACTGTACATAAGACTTTGAGCTAGATGCAGGGAATCTAAAATCCCCTTGATCCCCTTGATCATTCTACAATAGAGCAGAGGTAAGAGAAGTTCAAAAAAGCTATAATAGAAGATAATTCAAGTGCCCTGAAATGGTGCTTTGGGGAGTCAGAGATCACATTTAAAATACTTGGCACTGTAATGAAAAATTTATACTGAAAAATAATTGATACTTAATCTCTTTTACCAGACAAATGATCTTATTGCAGGTTTCACTGGGGACAATTACAAGTGACAGTCATTGGTTTAGTTTTGACCCTGTGAAGTGACAGCACACAGTGGGTGTTCAATTAGCATGTGCTAAATTTCAGAAAGTATCCATGAATTATAAGATGCTAATGGACCTCACTGAGCCATAATGGCAGCAGAGAGAACATGTAATTCATTTTTGCCTGACACTAACAAAGTATCCTTTTGCTTTCCTGAGCAGCCACTAAAAATGTATAAAACTGCTCTGGATGATTATTTAGAGTTCTCTTGACCTGTTCTTTTTTAGTTTTAAGTGTGAAGTAATTTATATGAAAAAAGAAAAGATACTTTTTTCATAACTTGTCACCTCTTGGTTTTTATTGTGTAGTTTGTCTGTAGGGCAAAATACATATATATGACCATACACATTTTTGTTATTATTAATAATGTACTGATTTCTTATCATTGTGTTACCTCATTGGCTTATTAGAATTTTTGGAAAGTATTCTCATTATATAGATTTTACATATAAGGGAACTGAGGTTCAGAGAGACAACATGACTAGAAAATAAGAATTTGAAATTGGTCTCAGGCTGACAAACTCTGTTTAACAGAAAACCCAAATTCATGACTACTTTGTATTTCCATTCAAAAAATCCAGCACTCAAGGTGCCACGTGGTTCCATCCATTGAGCTTCCGACTCTTGATTTTGTCTTAGGTCATCATCCCAGGGTCATGGGATCGAGTGCCACATTGAGTGTGGAGCCTGCTTAATATTATCTCTCTCTCTTTCCTTGTCTTTCTCCCTCTCCCTCTCCCTCTCCCTCTCCCTCTCCCTCTCCCTCTCCCTCTCCCTCTCCCTCTCCCTCTTTCTCTCCCTCTCCCTCTCCCTCTTTCTCTCCCTCCCTCTCCCTCTTTCTCTCCCTCCCTCTCCATCTTTCTCTCCCTCTCTCTCCATCTTTCTCTCCCTCCCTCTCCATCTTTCTCTCCCTCCCTCTCCTTCTTCCTCCCCCTTTCCCTCTCTCTCTCTCTCCTCTCTCCCCTGCTCACATGTTTTCTCTTTCTCTAAAATAAAAATTTTGAAAACAATCAAGCACTCAATTGAAAATATTTAGATATTCTGAGTCTCTTTACCATTTTAAAATGTGCTTGCTAATCTCATTTGGACTTGTACTGAATGTCCTTATCATTTCTCTTTCAAGCCCCTAGCACTTTCAAATTCTAAGATTTATGGCACTTCCATCATTATGTTTCTAAATCTCTATTTGAGCTTTGATTTCTACTGTGACATTATTGGGGAAAAAGTTGATTGTGTTTAAGAGAAGGAAACAAGCTGGCAGACAGGGATGAAGTCAGAGTCTTCATGACATAGAGCACTTGTTCTCCAAGGTGGAGAAGATTACTGAAGCCCGAAAAAAATACAGATTCCTGGTAGATCTGACAGTCATTTGGATCTCTGTGCATGTCATTAGCTCAGTGGTTACAAGAGATTCTCTGGCTAGGTGGAAATAGATGTCTAACTCAACTGGTTGCTCACAGATAAGGTGAAAGCACTTTCAAACTGCAAAAAGCAGCTTGCAGAAGGCAAAAGACCTTGCCAAATATGGACTTTTTCATTTTTTTAAGCAATTGTTCATTGGTTCAGTACTGGCTCTTGGCTTTACCTTGTAGTAGCCTCCCATACATGGCCTCATACTGACATATTTTACGTTTCCAATATTTGAACCCTTGACTTTTCCTATTGATTCTATTCACCTTTCAAAGATCTCCTTAGGTCTGGCTCTTTCTTAGCTCACAATTGCTTTTCTGAATGTCAGCAGTTTCTCTGACTTATGAGACAAGTAAAATATTTCCAGCCCAAGATAAAGATAAGGTCTGGTTTTTAAGATGCACCTTTGTGAGTGAATTATTCCATCCTACTTTTTTAAAGGTTCAGGGGAACCTGATGTGTTAGCAACACTCCCCTTCTCCTCCCTTCGTCTGCTACTGAAATCTGACTTCTGTTGTGGATCTTACCCAAACTTTCAACTTTAGAAGATCTTTACTTAATGTACCTGAAACACCTGTGGAGAACAGGGATCTATTCTCATCTTATATTCTATATACAAGTGAGTTAAACCATTTGTTGAGGTCATCACCTGAGAGCATCAGCACTCTCTGCAGGTCTTGTTAAGTTGCAGATTGCTATGCCCCACTCCAGGAGTTTAGTTAGACCTGCATCAGGGCCTGAAGCGTTGCATTTCTAACAAGTTCCCAGAAGATACTGCTGGTCCATGAACAACACCTGGAGAAATTCTGATTTGGAGTAATGTATGTTGTGGTCTGATTTTCCTACTTACTAATCAGCTGACAGAAACCCAATCCAAACTAGCTAAAGCAAGAAGAAGAATTTACTGGATCATGTAAATGAAATTTTTAGGATTTGCAGCTTAAAAGGCATATCTGAATCTAGAATCTCAGAATATGTTGTCAGTAATTACTTTTTTTTAATCTCTTGGTTCCTCTGGACTTCTTCCTTCTCAGGCTGGTTCTGTCCAGAGGGAAAATCTGGCCACTCACAGTTCCAGGCTTGCATTCTAATAGTTTTGTGGGTGTTTGTTCACCTCATACAGAAAAGAACATTTTCTCAATACCCTTACATCAAATCTTGAGGTTAACTTCTGTACAAACTTAGGTTGTGTACTAATTCTCTTTTTTTTTTTATTTCAAAAAATTTTTTTAGGGTTTATTTTTGAGACAGAGAGAGAGACAGAGACAGAGAGAGTGTGAACAGGGGAGGGAACAGGAGAGAGGGAGACACAGAAACCAAAACAGGCTCCAGGCTCTGAGCTGTCAGCATAGCTGACATAGAGCCCGACACAGGGCTTGAACCTGCAGACTGTGAGATCATGACTTGAGTGGAAGTCCTGTGCTTAACAGACTGAACCACCCAAGCATCCAGGTTGTGTGCTAACTCTTAAACCAAATACTGAGGCTGAAGGAATAAAATGATTATTCAGGGCTTTCCAAAGGAAAGCCAGGGGTCGTTAGAAGGTGGAATTGATGTTGTGGCCTTGGCAGGCAAAATCACAACTATTCACTAGATCTTAAAGATGTAAACTATTTGAAGAAAAGGAGAGAACATGCAATTGTTCTCTCCTATAAATAACCAGCATGATGGCAAACACATACATATAACAACCTAGTATATACTTGTTTGAAAAGTATTATAACTAGTAAAATGAATTAAAAATTTAACTGTAATTACAGTCATTGTTCCTGGTCCTAGATTTAGTATCTTGTCCTTAATGGAAACCACACTTGGTGCGGGGGTGGGGGTGGGGGGGTAAAAAAAGCTAAAATTAAATATCTGACAAATGAAGCTATTAGTAATATATTTATTTAATTTATATATCTAAATGTTAAATTTCTAATTTGGATTTAATACCTGACTTGAGGCAAAGTAACAAATGGAAAGGCAATAGAAAAGGGGCGAATGCCTATAATTATGTATGGAGATAATATTTTTATATAATATGTATGTGTATTTAATAATACTTCAATCTGAATACAAACATGAAATCATGAATTTGTCATAATCCATATTATGCATTTAGCTGTTGGCAATGTAAGTATGAAAGCACTTCCAGACAATGATTAAAATGTCACCAGTCTTTGGCCCTGCTGGGTCCTAATATCTGCTAATATAGAAAAAGAAAGAAAGAAAGAGGGGGAGGAAGGGAGAAAAAGAAGGAAGAAAGAAAGAAGTATAATTTATGTATTTAAATCACACTTTTACAAATACAGGTAAAAATGCAAAGGATCCATTATTGTTGATGTTGCTAGTTTGAGATTTCTGAAAATCTAAAAATCCGTGTGCTTAGGGCTGAATGGAGCAGAGGGTAAAAGGGATAGGAGGTATATAAAACATGTCAGGCCCAAGAATATGAAACTGCCATCCTTAGAGTAACATTGCTATGCACTTCTATCCCTGACTTATTCTGAGCACAGAGGTAGTGTTTAATTTTTATTTATATTCACTGATGTAGTCCTATGTTAAGGTCAGGTGTGTGCCTTGAACAAGATTCATGCCAGGTGGGGAGAGAGCTGCAGATCATGAGCTGTGCGCTGAAGTATTAGAGCTTTAAGTACCCTCCTTCTTTTGCTGAGGGGGAGTCGGGAAGTAGAAAAGTTGCCATCACCAAGGGAATCAGATAAAGGGACAGGGGAGGAGAGCCTGCCAACAGCACACTGACCTGCTTTTTTCCAGTAAAAGCATCCAGGCGACAATAGCAAAAGGCAAAGAGGGGGAAAAAAAGAAAGAAAAAAAGAAGAGAACCTCAAAAAGCACTCTTTAAGTTTGTATTATTGTAAGGAGTTGTAGATAGTTTAAGTCTGCTTTCCTGGTGACAGTTTGTGATCTTTATCATCAAGGAGACCAGGAATCTTTTGAAAATATAAAGCAGAGGTAAATTTTTCCTTTTAGGTCTTCTACTCTTCCAGTTTACTTTTGCCATTATAATTGAGCCAATTGGTTAGAGATTAGAAAATAAAGTGTCTTAAGGTCATTCTGGAACCAAACCCAGGATTTGAGCTTTCTTTAATAAAACTGGACTGAGAAGCAGAATGTAGAATGGATAGAGATTTAAAGAGACAGGGGTACTTTTAAAAATCATCCCCCTTTCCTATGTTGGAATTCATCTATTTTAAATTGCTTTAGTTCGGGACCTTGAGTTTTATGAAGGAATAGTAATGTTTATTTTTGGTGAGGACACTATGACAGATCCTCTCTGATTCTCCGTGGTGAAGCCTTTCACAATTAAGCACCTTGCAGTATTTCCCTTTCTTTGAAATCACTGGTGTTGGCCTATATCAGAATCCATTTGCTTTATTCTTATTTAGCAATTATTATGTTGCTAAAGTCTCAGAATCTTCCAGACTGAAAATACCATGAATGAGTTTATTGTCTAAATCCAAATGTACCCTGTCTCTTTATTCTACTTCTACACTGGCCCCCTTGTTGCAGCCCAAAATGGCAGCTGTATCGGGTAAGCAGCAAGAAAAAATGTGACAGCCTCCTTCTGAAATCAAATGAAAAATGCCTTCTGTTTCAGGTTGAGCTAAATATTACATACATATATTTTACAACTTTCCCTTTTGTCTGACTTTCCTAACAGAGGAAATTTAAGGCTCTTGTCCCTGAAAGAGTGTGTTTGTTTGTTTGTTTGTTTGTTTGTTTTAGCCAACAGGATCATCTGATGTGAAAATACCAAGCATGAGCCTCCATGTCCTCTTACTGATCCTATTTCTTTGCTTAGGATGCCCTAGTAGATGATGATATTGGCAAGAAAGAATACTTCAAAACTAGGGAATTACTTATTTTCTAATCAATGTGAGTTTCCATTATCTCTATTTCCAACAACCCCATATGTCAGTATACATGTGATCACATGTGTACACAGAAATTTCTAGTGAATTAAGCTTGCCATTGGCTTTCAAGATTTCCCCGGTGTTTTAAATTTGGGTTTTAGTAGATCTCTCTTGATTCTCACAATTCAATAAATAGAAATGAAATATGATTGAATCCTTTCACTGGAAGAACTGCCTGTCATAATTAAAATGCTGTCCTGACACAGGGCATATGTCACTGAAAATTTAGCCATCAATGAATATTGTTTTTTTGAAAATGCTTAGGTTAGAAGTAGACAAGTAAAACTTAAAAACTGAGTTCAATAAATACTCCATCGTACCATTTACAGAAGTCTCACAAAGGGTTGGACATTTTTCCACTGTTTTTATCACATCCGTTATATTCGACTTAGAGGAGCTTGGATTTGAGCACATCCTGATTGATAGTTACTGATTTCATTTTTAATTTTTTTAAGAAAGTGCGAGTGGGGGAGGGGCAGAGAGAGAAGGAGGCACAGAATCTGAAGCAGGCTCCAGGATCTGAGCTGTTATCCCAGAGCCCAACGCGGGCTCAAACTCTTGAACCACAAGATCACGACCTCAGCTGAAGTCTGACGCTCAATCCACTGAACCACCAAAGCGCCCCAGATAGTTACTGACTTTAAATGGATACCTATCACTTAAGTTTATTTGGCTCCCTGACTTAAGTAAATATTTTGAATATATCCTTTCTGGATAATGTAAAATAAAAAGTCTTGATAGCACTGCTTTTATTAATACTTTTTAGGTTTTCTCTCATGCAGACAAATTTTTTTTTAAAATAGTAACTTATGAAAAGCCCATGGCTCCTTGCCAGGGATAGTTACAAGGAGATTCGTTCACCTACATTCTTACCTTACTTGCAAAGGAAAGATCTGTCTCACTTTCAGCCTACTGGGGGGAAGAATCACTCAAACTTTGATTCAGTATTCAGTGACAGGTTCTTTCTCTCTCTTTTCACCCCCAAGCCCCTCAGCTTTTATTATATTGCTGACATGTTAGAAGTGATAACTTCGAGAACATTATAAATTTATGGAAAAAACTAAACACTTTAAAAACAAAACAAACCAGGGGCGCCTGGATGGCTCAGTCTTGTTGAGCCACCGACTTCAGCCCAGGTCGGTGATCCCCCACTTCCTGTGTTTGAGCCCTGCCTGGGGCTCTGTGCTGACAGTTCCAGGCCTGGAGCCTGCTTTGGATTCTGTGTCTCCCTCTCTCTCTGCCCCTCCTTGACTCTGCCTCTCTGTCTCTCTGTCTCCCCAAAATAAGTAAACATTAAAAAATTTTTTTAAGAAACCAAAATCAAAATTTTAGCCTTTGCTATAAGTTTCTTATTAAGCATCTGCAGCGACATGGTGTTGTTTGGGGAAAACCGTCCAAGTGGGTTATTTTTACATGAAATTTTCTTTCAAATTTTCTGCGAGAATTGAATTAGTCTATTTTCAGAGAAAATGTGCCTTAATTTTAAGAAATCATTAAGGTGATTATAGGTATAACTTACTAACCACTTTGACCCACCCACCTCTCCAACCATACCTCATTTTTTGATGGGAATTTCTTAACTTCCACGGAGTAAGCATCAGCACAACCATAACTGCCCCTACTGTGCCCTGGGACTTGTCTGAGAACAGGCTCCTTCCTTGGTTTTAGGGGTTCTTTGCATCCCTCTTTGTATAAGTTGTTCCAATACATTTTTTTTTTTTTTTTTTTTTTTTAGTTTCAGACTGCTCTGGAATTTAAAGAACATTTTTTTTAGATCACCTTGCTCAATTTGGAAGTATAAATTCACTCATCTGATTAATGTCTGTCTTTCCTACAATTTTGTAATCTCTACATGCCATGCTTTTGTTTCTGTTTTTATTATTTATTTATTTTTGCTTACCTTTTGTAACAATGTCACACAGTAGCAGATAAGTAAATATTTGTGGAATGTATACATGTCATGAAAACAGAATTTTTATCAGTACCATGGGTTTGTTCCAAATGAAGACTTATGACTACTTTCTTCTTAATTTACAAAGGCATTCTTATTTCCTTTACATAATATCTCCTTTATTATGATAGTATCACATCTTAGGAAATAAAACCTTCTGAATACAAATGAAACATCTTTTGTTAAACCTGATATTTCTGGGATCATCATTCCATACATTTGCTCACTTCTAGAGAGGTAAACATTATAGAAGATGGTTTGAAAGCTGGTTTTAAACAAATATACTGGTATGATGTTAGTGGTATGGAAGTTGCTTTTAAACAAATACCCAGGTATGCTATTATTTTCTTTCATTTGATTTACATTGAAGAGCTCAGAATCAAATTTAACTGAGGCTTTCAGAAAATGGGGTCCTAGGAAATCAAAATGTTTCTGTAATCCTACCTGGCTTGGTATGTAGTATATCAAAATATTCTACGTACACACTGATTTCAATAGATACATTCCTAGCTCTTTGAGAATTTTCAATGGGTACTTCTAAGGTGAGGGATAGAGCAGCAGTAAAGCTGAGTAGTTCAACTGGGAACTTGCGTTGGGAGGGGGAAAAATTAGGATTCAACCTAGAGATTTGAGATCAAAATCTAAAGATCTTTTCTCTATACTGTTCAGAGTGAGTGTGTGTGTATGTGTGTGAGAAGTTCTCTTCCTTCTGTTGTAAAATAACAGCCATTGGTAGGTTAAGAAAAGAAGAGAGTATCTGTTAATGTTAATGCCATGATTCATTTGCTACCTTTGCAATTATATTATAGCTGGTCCTTAATATAAACACCATATGAAAGAGTAGACATTTTTATTTTTTTATTTTTTTATTTTTTATTTTTTTATTTTTTTTTTATTTTATTTTTGGGACAGAGAGAGAAAGAGCATGAACGGGGGAGGGTCAGAGAGAGAGGGAAACACAGAATCGGAAACAGGCTCCAGGCTCTGAGCCATCAGCCCAGAGCCTGACGCGGGGCTCGAACTCACGGACCGCGAGATCGTGACCTGGCTGAAGTCGGACGCTTAACCGACTGCGCCACCCAGGCGCCCCAAGAGTAGACATTTTTATGCTACAGCCATATAAATGTTTGAGAGAATAGACACTGTGACTTATTTTGAACGAAACAAAAATCAAAATCCAATGATTTTACTTTGCTCTAGTTGAATTTTTGAGATTGGATGAAAATCAGTTATTGGATCAAGCTCATTATTTTTCCATTTTTATTAGAATAAATATATTTGTTTAATGAAAGGGACTAAGAAAAAATAATAGCTGGGATCTATGGAATTTAGATCTATGCCAAAAGACTCCTATGATTTAACAGTGTGATTAGTATTTACGACATCAGTAATGGTTCAGTCAAATAATGAAAATAGAAATCCACCACGCATATGTTTAAACAGAAGATCTGAACATAATTAGTATTTCAAATTTTATCTTGCTATAGAGTCTTAGAGATAGAATTCAACACCTTTCAAATTCTTCTGAATATGACAGAAAGAGGAGCATAAAAAGCAAATAACCCTGAAGGCCATCATAGCCTTGGGAAGTTCCTCAGACCAAACCATAGAAATGGCACCAGAATTAGGTTGCTGAGAAATGGATGTAGGTTGGCCTAGATTTTAGGTGAAATCTCTCTAATGACAACTGAAGCATCACGTAACTGTAAACAAAATAGGCCTGCTTCTTGGTGTTTTAACAGCCTTAATTTACTCATTACAGTTAAAATAGGAATCTTAACTGCAAGCTGAATGCAATTTTTTTTCTTTGCTTTCACATTGTGATAGATATTAACCCCCCCAGTTCTAACCATGAGAACATCCTTAGGTACAGTTCACTTGAGTGTTCATGTTAATGTGATTTCTCATTAACACCTTGTTAAGTTACCCATGATCAACTCTTTAAATTCTTCTTATGAACGTCATGCTAATTATGTATCACTTCATTTCCCCTTGCACAATGGCCTTTAGATGCTTAAGAAATAAATATGTTATCTTCATGAATAGTGTTTCTAGTTAGCACTTAAAACCACAGTACAAATTCACTGTCAGAATTTTGAAGTCAATTTTTTTTCAAGACTAACTGTTCAAATAGCAAAGCTTGTTCCATAGTTCTTATTGGCTAATTTTCTAGACATTTTAGTAAATTCTAAATTTTTAGCAAATAGCAAATTTTTAGCATTTTACATTTTTAATAAAAGTAACAATAGCTGGTATCCTACTACCAATGGATTTGGCAAATAAAAATTCAAGTACACCTAGTACAATTTGGAAATTCATGTTTGCTTTTAGGGTGATGCTTAAAGAACTTCCTTTATGACCTCTCCATCAGGTTCCAGCCTGCATCTGCTGGGACTAAACTTGGGAGATGGTTTTCTTAGTGAACAGAGGCCTTTTCCTGAAAGACCTTGTCTAGAGTCTGATTTTTTTTTTTTTTAAACCCAGAGAAGCTCTGGGTATCACTATCACATTCTTAAAAAACAAACCAAAACAAAAAACAATCAAATAAGGGTCTTGAATTAATTCTTTGAGAATCATCATGCCTACTATTTTGTCTGTTTGCATACTTAAGTCCTTTATCATGCAGATATTAAAAAGACTCAATTATGGTTTTAAACACCAAAGAGAAATGCAATTGCTGGGAAATAGTAGAATATTTCCCTGACTGCATAATTCATTTAAAAGTCAGTGAAATTTAGATCTTATTGCTAATATTAACATAAAATACATATGAATTTAAGTAAGTCAACCTTCTTCTCCTTTAGGAAGTTATTTAACATTTTATCTCTGACAGGCATTCATTTAGTGGAAAAACGAAATTAAAGTAGTTTAAAATTAAAGAACTAATTTCTAGAAAAGCCAAAATTCTGGTAAAGTTTACATAATCCTGAGCAAATTGAAGCTGCTGGAGTCCCAACTTTTTCTATTCTAAGTTAGCCCTGTATGATTTTTTTTTATTTATATAGTGAATCATTGATATTCAACGATGCTATTGAATTATATTTTCAAAGGAAAACATCTATCAAGGATATCCTATTCACCAGATACTATGCTAGTTGCTGAGACTAAGGAACTAAGACAATAATAATGGAGGTGAATGCATTTTTGGACAGATATGGGAACAGGTCATTCCAGAGGTGGATTATTTGACAGTTTTGGGAAGATGTTACCTACTCTTGAATGCAGTAATTCATCTATTAAAAGTATTTTTTGTAGCTACTCCCCATCCTTGAATACGTAGACAAGTGTAGTGTGTATGTAGTGTGTGCAGATATTAAAAAGACTCAATTATGGTTTTAAACCATATTTGGTTTAAATGATGAAAAGGTTGGATGTGAAAATTAATAGTAAAACTGGACAAGTCTACTTTTTTACTTTTCTTTGTCAATTACCCACTTAATTTTTTAAACTGAGGATGTACCATGTGTAGGATATGTGGTATGATCTTGAGCAAGTACCTACACTTTGCTCAGCTTCAGTTTTGTCATGTATAATACTGTGTGCATTCCCTAAGGTAAAAACTAATCTGTTATAGCAAAGAGATCCTGGATTACAGAGGTTTAAATGGAATATGTTTCCCTTTTATGTAAGAGTTGGGGCAGACAAGTGTGCTCAGCTCCATGAAGTCATTCAGGAACATAGGCTAGAGGGATCGCTTTGCCATTCTCTATGCATAATTTCTTTTTTTTTTTTATTTATTTTATTTTTTTTTATTTTTTTATTTTTTAATATATGAAATTTACTGTCAAATTGGTTTCCATACAACACCCAGTGCTCATCCCAAAAGGTGCCTTCCTCAATACCCATTACCCACCCTGCCCTCCCTCCCACCCCCCATCAACCCTCAGTTTGTTCTCAGTTTTTAACAGTCTCTTATGCTTTGGCTCTCTCCCACTCTAACCTCTTTTTTTTTTTTTTTTTTTTTTT